>NW_027315757.1:6913747-6938747 GCF_026437365.1 Eucyclogobius newberryi
AATTGTACTTTTGCTCTGATATAATTTCAAAGTTATTCAATATACACAAGCAACATTTCAAAGTCACGCTCGGCTTAAAGATAAGATAAGATATTCCTTTGTTGTCCACACATGGGGAAATTTTAGTGTTGCAACGCAGGTAGATACAGAGGAAATGGACAGATAACTTATAGGAAGTTTAAAAAACACTCTTAATAGAAGAACTCTAATAAACAAAAACTCCTATAGACAAAAAAAAAAGGGATGGAGGGAAAAAAAGATGAAATAAAAACAGCCGTCTCCAGCTTGTCCCTCAGGAGCTGATGGTGTTGAAGGCACTGGAGAGGTCAAAGGTCAGGATCCTCACAGAGCTGCCAGGCTTCTCCAGGTGAGAGAGAGAGCGGTGCAGCAGGAGATGACGGTGTTAAAAACATGATGTACTCTACTGTCAATTATATCAGTAGAAATGTGTCAAATGTAACAAAAAGTGTATCATGATAACAATATTATGTCGATTCAACAGAAATGTGTTCAAAATCTGTCAGTTGAGGTTTAAGGGACCTGAGAATGATCTGTAAAAGTGAAACATATAGTGCAGAAATATGACTTTCTACACTTATTTTAAAGTTTACGGCATAACTTTTTTATTTGTTCTTTTAATCAGATTTGTATTGTGTTTTAATAGTTTTTTTTAACTATTAATCATACACTCAATATTTAGATTTTTATATATCTTCAAAACAACATTCACAATGTTATCTAAATTTCTATATGGTGTCCACCTCTTACAGTACTAAATATTTGAAGTACTTTTATTTGACTACAATTTGTGAGTAAATAAAGTGACGTACAGTTTTCAGACAATATTTTAACAATGCAACAGGAAAACTTTTGTAAATGTTTTGTTTTAGAGGCTCAAATCTCACACAAAAGAAGAATGAACTGTAAAAGAATTATCACTTTATACTTTAATTTTTTAATAGATTTTTTTTAATTATGGACAATAAGGTCAATATTCTAATTTGACATAACCCCCAAAACAACATTCATGATAATATACATTTTTCGACATGTCTCCACCTGCTTTTCTCCATTGCTTTTGCCTAGAATGTTCCACAGTATGGCATTAAACTTCTCATATGAAACAGGTTACGAGTCAGATCTGTGGAGAGGCAACACCGCTCACAGTATGAGTATTTTTCGAGTTTTTTTGTTCAATGAAAACACCACTAACTGACTAAATGCAAGTAAAAGTAAGTGGTAACTGGTTTGAAGGGGACATGGTCCACTCCTGAGGTCAATGTGTTTGATAGTTTAGACTGAACAGTTGTATGTCTCATTACTACAGATCGTAATGTGACTGGAGTAAGAATGTTTAACTCAGTTACTGTACGACAGGAGTGAACGCACAGGTTAGACGGACACTAGACACTACGACTGATGGAATGCAGACAAACCGGTCCATTCATCACCGGAAATTCATAATTATCTTTGAGCGGACTGAAAAAAATGCTTACGTGCGGAACCTGAAAATAACAAAAATCGAGTCCTTTTGTTGAAAATGACAAAAGCATGACCGTATCGTCACCGTGGGGAGCTCGGACTAAAGCCGCCGCTCCTCCGCAGGTTCCTGGACGCACCGTGGGGAGCTCGGACTAAAGCCGCCGCTCCTCCGCAGGTTCCTGGACGCACCGTGGGGAGCTCGGACTAAAGCCGCCGCTCTCCCACAGGTTCCTGGACGCACTGTGGAGAGCTCGGACTAAAGTCGCCGCTCCCCCACAGGTTCCTGAACGCACTGTGGGGAGCTCGGACTAAAGTCGCCGCTCTCCCACAGGTTCCTGGACGCACTGTGGGGAGCTCGGACTAAAGCCGCCGCTCTCCCACAGGTTCCTGGACGCACTGTGGGGAGCTCGGACTAAAGCCGCCGCTCTCCCACAGGTTCCTGAACGCACTGTGGAGAGCTCGGACTAAAGTCGCCGCTCCCCCGCAGGTTCCTGAACGCACTGTGGGGAGCTCGGACTAAAGCCGCCGCTCCTCCGCAGGTTTCTGAACGCACTGTGGGGAGCTCGGACTAAAGCCGCCGCTCCTCCGCAGGTTCCTGGACGCATTGTGGAGGAGCTCGGACTAAAGCCGCCGCTCCCCCACAGGTTCCTGAACGCTCTGTGGGGAGCTCGGACTAAAGCCGCCGCTCCTCCGCAGGTTCCTGGACGCATTGTGGAGGAGCTCGGACTAAAGCCGCCGCTCCCCCACAGGTTCCTGGACGCACTGTGGGGAGCTCGGACTAAAGCCGCCGCTCTCCCACAGGTTCCTGGACCCACTGTGGGGAGCTCGGACTAAAGCCGCCGCTCTCCCACAGGTTCCTGGACGCACTGTGGGGAGCTCGGACTAAAGCCGCCGCTCTCCCACAGGTTCCTGGACGCACTGTGGAGGAGCTCGGACTAAAGCCGCCGCTCCCCCACAGGTTCCTGGACGATCTGTGGGGAGCTCGGACTAAAGCCGCCGCTCCCCCACAGGTTCCTGGACGCTCTGTGGGGAGCTCGGACTAAAGTCGCCGCTCCCCCACAGGTTCCTGGACGCTCTGTGGGGAGCTCGGACTAAAGCCGCCGCTCCCCCACAGGTTCCTGGACGCTCTGTGGACGAGCTCGGACTAAAGTCGCCGCTCCCCCACAGGTTCCTGGACGCTCTGTGGGGAGCTCGGACTAAAGCCGCCGCTCCCCCACAGGTTCCTGAACGCACTGTGCCTGGACGCACTGTGGGGAGCTCGGACTAAAGCCGGCGCTCCTCCACAGGTTCCTGGACGCACTGTGGAGGAGCTCGGACTAAAGCCGCTGCTCCTCCACACTGTAAACATGACATTTGGCGTTAATGATGATGAGGAGAGTTTGAGGAGGTTCTACAGTTTTACTGGTTCGTAAACTTAGAATGTGATGATGTCATACGGAAAAATACATCTGATGTTCAACCTGATCATTTCTATAAGAAAGTAGTTCCTAGAACTCACCATAAAACAACTAATATCTGCATTTTAACAACATTAATTTGAGTTGCCTCTTGTTCATTTTGAATATTATTGGCATATTAATGTGGATGTGATGTCTGTATAATAGTATAATAGTATAATAGTATAACAGTATAATAGTATAACAGTATAATAGTATAATAGTATAATAGTATAACAGTATAATAGTATAACAGTATAATAGTATAATAGTATAACAGTATAATAGTATAATAGTATAATAGTATAACAGTATAATAGTATAATAGTATAATAGTATAACAGTATAATAGTATAATAGTATAAAAGTATAACAGTATAACAGTATAACAGTATAATAGTATAATAGTATAAAGGTATAACAGTATAACAGTATAATAGTATAATAGTATAACAGTACAATAGTGTAACAGTATAACAGTATAACAGTATAACAGTATAACAGTATAACAGTATAATAGTATAATAGTATAAAAGTATAACAGTATAACAGTATAATAGTATAATAGTATAAAGGTATAACAGTATAACAGTATAATAGTATAATAGTATAACAGTATAACAGTATAACAGTATAATAGTATAACAGTATAACAGTATAACAGTATAACAGTATAACAGTATGACAGTACGACAGTACGACAGTACGACAGTATAACAGTATAACAGTATAACAGTATAACAGTATAATAGTATAACAGTATAACAGTATAACAGTACAATAGTATAATAGTATAACAGTATAACAGTATAACAGTATAATAGTACAATAGTATAACAGTATAATAGTATATTAGTATAACAGTATAACAGTACAATAGTATAATAGTACAGCAGTATAATAGTACAACAGTATAATAGTATAATAGTATAACAGTATAATAGTATAACAGTATAACAGTATAATAGTATAATAGTATAACAGTATAACAGTATAACAGTACAATAGTATAATAGTACAGCAGTATAATAGTACAACAGTATAATAGTATAATAGTATAACAGTATAATAGTATAACAGTATAACAGTATAATAGTATAATAGTATAACAGTATAACAGTACAACAGTATAATAGTATAATAGTATAACAGTATAATAGTATAACAGTATAACAGTATAACAGTATAATAGTATAACAGTATAACAGTATAATAGTACAACAGTATAACAGTATAACAGTATAACAGTATAACAGTACAACAGTACAACAGTATAACAGTACGATAGTACGACAATATGACAGTATAATAGTATAACAGTATAGCAGTATAATAGTATAATAATATAACAGTATAACAGTATAATAGTATAATAGTATAACAGTACAATAGTATAATAGTACAACAGTATAATAGTATAATAGTATAATAATATAACAGTATAACAGTATAATAGTATAATAGTATAACAGTACAATAGTATAATAGTATAACAGTATAATAGTATAATAGTATAATAATATAACAGTATAACAGTATAATAGTATAATAGTATAACAGTACAATAGTATAATAATATAACAGTATAACAGTATAATAGTATAATAGTATAACAGTACAATAGTATAATAGTATAACAGTATAATAGTATAATAGTATAATAGTATAACAGTATAACAGTATTACAGTATAATAGTATAACAGTATAACAGTATAACAGTATAATAGTACAATAGTATAACAGTACAATAGTGTAACAGTATAATAGTATAATAGTACAACAGTATAATAGTACAACAGTATAACAGTATAATAATGTAACAGTATAACAGTATAATAGTATAATAGTATAACAGTACAATAGTATAATAGTACAACAGTAAAACAGTATAATAGTAAAACAGTATAATAGTATAATAGTATAACAGTATAATAGTGTAACAGTATAATAGTATAACAGTATAATAGTATAATAGTATAACAGTATAACAGTATAACAGTATAATAGTATAACAGTATAACAGTATAATAGTATAACAGTATATATAACAGTATAATAGTATAACAGTATAACAGTATAACAGTATAATAGTATAATAGTATAACAGTATAACAGTATAATAGTATAACAGTACGATAGTACGACAGTATGACAGTATAATAGTATAATAGTATAACAGTATAATAGTATAATAGTATAACAGTATAACAGTATAACAGTATAATAGTATAATAGTATAACAGTACGATAGTACGACAGTATGACAGTATAATAGTATAACAGTATAATAGTATAATAGTATAATAATATAACAGTATAGCAGTATAATAGTATAATAGTATAACAGTATAACAGTATAATAGTATAATAGTATAACAGTACAATAGTATAATAGTATAACAGTATAATAGTATAATAGTATAATAGTATAACAGTATAACAGTATTACAGTATTACAGTATAATAGTATAATAGTATAACAGTATAATAGTACAATAGTATAACAGTACAATAGTGTAACAGTATAATAGTATAATAGTACAACAGTATAATAGTACAACAGTATAACAGTATAATAATGTAACAGTACAACAGTAAAACAGTATAATAGTAAAACAGTACAATAGTATAATAGTATAACAGTATAACAGTATAATAGTATAATAGTATAATAATATAACAGTATAACAGTATAACAGTATAATAGTATAATAGTATAATAGTACAATAGTATAATAGTATAACAGTACAATAGTATAATAGTATAACAGTATAATAGTATAACAGTACAATAGTATAATAGTATAATAGTATAATAGTATAACAGTACAATAGTATAATAGTATAACAGTATAACAGTATAATAGTATAATAGTATAACAGTATAATAGTATAACAGTACAATAGTATAATAGTATAACAGTATAACAGTATAATAGTATAATAGTATAATAGTATAACAGTATAACAGTACAATAGTATAATAGTATAACAGTATAACAGTATAATAGTATAATAGTATAACAGTATAACAGTATAACAGTATAACAATATAATAGTACAATAGTACAATAGTATAATAGTATAACAGTACAATAGTATAATAGTATAACAGTATAACAGTATAATAGTATAATAGTATAACAGTATAACAGTATAACAGTATAACAATATAATAGTACAATAGTACAATAGTATAATAGTATAACAGTACAATAGTATAACAGTACAATAGTATAATAGTATAACAGTATAATAGTATAACAGTACAATAGTATAATAGTATAATAGTATAATAGTATAACAGTACAATAGTATAATAGTATAACAGTATAATAGTATAATAGTATAACAGTACAATAGTATAACAGTACAATAGTATAATAGTATAATAGTATAATAGTATAATAGTACAATAGTATAATAGTATAACAGTATAACAGTATAATAGTATAATAGTACAATAGTATAATAGTATAACAGTATAAAAGTATAATAGTATAAAAGTATAATAGTATAACAGTATAATAGTACAAGTACAGTAAAAGAGAATAGTCCCCATGGGGCCTGTACGTGTGGAGAACGCTGCACACAGAAAGGCCCCACGCTGCCCGGGAGTTGAACCCAGGACCCTCTTGCTGTGAGGTGGAGCGTGCCAGTCAAAGGAACATCTATTTAGGCTTCAAATGACTTTAATTCCGTCAACAGTTTGGATTATACGAGTGGATTATATTGGATTATATGACTTTTGTTTTAAGACTGTTTTACTTCCGTTTTTACCATGTGTGGAAAATCTGAGTCGCTGGAATTCTTCGTCATAGTAAACGGACAACATGAAAGCCAATTATTACTGCTACTATTATTATTACTACATTTGCAATTGAGTCACGAGCCATAATAATTATCTTCGGCGCTCAGGTCTTGACACGAAGACGCCAATGGTTCTGATAACCTGTTCTTCTCTCCGTGTTCTTTCCACAGCTATCAGAACCACGCCTCACGCAGCGGAGTAAAGGTCCGAGGGGAGGGACGCTGATGAGCTGATAGCGCTGTCACCGCACAAAAGAAGAAAGTATGCGAAAGTATTTTGAAGCACGTTGAAGTATGTTGAAGTATGTGGATGTCACCTTTAGATTGACACTGAACTACCTCTGCCAGCTCCAGACAAGAATAGATGAGAAATAGTCCCGGGTAAGAAGAAGCCGGAGCATGCGGACGCGGCTCATGCTTGAGGAGGGTGCGTCCGCCTCGGCCCTTCACGCCCAGGGGCCAACGCCTTCATACCTGCCACTGAGGAAGGGGGGGTGACAGGTGTTGAGTGACAGGCAGCACACGGTGACAGGTGCGCTCGGCCTTGACCGCTCACGGCGCTCATGGTGGATTAGTCGGAGTATTTTAAACCTCAGATTTGCACCTGCGTGTCAGATAATGGTTTGGGGACGTTAAAGGGGACGTGTTGGTTTGGGGACGTTAAAGGGGACGTGTTGGTTTGGGGATGTTAAAGGGGACATGTTGGTTTGGGGACGTTAAAGGGGACATGTTGGTTTGGGGATGTTAAAGGGGACGTGTTGGTTTGGGGACGTTAAAGGGGACGTGTTGGTTTGGGGATGTTAAAGGGGACATGTTGGTTTGGGGACGTTAAAGGGGACATGTTGGTTTGGGGATGTTAAAGGGGACGTGTTGGTTTGGGGATGTTAAAGGGGACATGTTGGTTTGGGGACGTTAAAGGGGACATGTTGGTTTGGGGATGTTAAAGGGGACATGTTGGTTTGGGGATGTTAAAGGGGACATGTTGGTTTGGGGACGTTAAAGGGGACATGTTGGTTTGGGGATGTTAAAGGGGACGTGTTGGTTTGGGGATGTTAAAGGGGACGTCTTAAGCTAAAGCCACTTACATGAGTCGTTCATGTGGTCTCAGCGGCGTTTCCTCGTCTCCAGTTTCCACAAAAGTTGTATTTTGATTGACTCCTGTATTGTCCTGCTGTGCTCTGAAAAGTCCTGTTTTACCCTACCCCCTATCTCCGCCCACTTCTCTGAACTGTGTGTGGATTATTTGAAAAATCGACACTTTTCAAAATAAAAACATTTGAATGACTCCATGGGGCAAAAATTGCTAATATTTCTAATGATGTGGAATTCTCCGTCTGACTGAAACAATAACCAATAATTACACCTAAAAACAACTAAAAAATGAAATGTACATAATTATAATTATTATACATCTCATTGTATAACAAAGTCTCATAAATAATAATAATAATCTATTAATGGCTATTTCTGGATGTGGGAGTGGCCTATTTGTGTTTGTCTTTTGTAAAATTAATACCATCATTATTAGTTTATTTTTATTGAGAAAATTTTAAAACTATGCTAAAACTGTTGAAATACTGTATATGTTGCACAACCTTATAAAATACTTGACAATATGCAAATTGTTCAAGTGAAAAGTATCCATGAAGAGGCGGGGCTTATCACTTTACAATTTCGAAGTCGATGAACCTGTTTCTGCTCTTAAACCATTTTAAATAAATATTGCGGTTTACAATGAGCAAACAGTCAAATGAATATCTACTTAAGTTACAGTTGAATACTAAGTACCTGTAAAAAGTATCATACGTCTCACTGCCCAAATACAAAAGTACACTGTGAAAAACATGCCAAAGTGAGTCCATAACAAGAACTACAGCGTTTATTCAATGACATGTGTTTTTTATCGCTCGAACGTGGATATATTGAAAAACACCACAGATCCGGGGTCTCATTTATAAAGCATGTGTACGTCACTTTCCACGTTAAGTTTGGAATTTATAACAAATTGAGCTAAAATAAGCGGTTCGGTCCAAAGACAGAAAGAGATCAGTGCAAAAAGTCATGAATCAATGAGCATAAAGTGAGTTTGAGGCAGTACCACACTTGATAAATGAGACCCCGGACCTATAACTCGGCCTGGTAGACACGTTTAAAGATACACTGTGGAACATTTTATACCTCCCAGCTTTTACAATCCATTTGATTTGATAAACTAACACTAACAATGGCTCTTGATTGAACATTCAGGTGAGTTCAATGGTCCTCGCCACAGCAGCCTCAGCGGTTTGTTCTGGTCAAACCTTGGTGAAGAGTTTCGTTGCAGTCTTTTGTAAGTGACACATGACTAATGCCACACGGGTGTCAGCTGAGTGTTGACTGTGCTAAAGAATGTGTCCCACCCAGTTGTTTCATTTAAACATCATGTCATTCATACATGGAGACAGAAGACAATCAAGATTTGAGTCGTTTCTGGGCCAAAACACGTAATCACTTTGACGTGTGGTTGTATTTTCTTTGTACTTCAAGAAAACATATGCCAGATGAGTTCGAAAAATGTAGACTGACTTAAAAAAAATAATCTTGAGCTTGTGTTGAAGTATAAGGGGCGCTGTCCACTTCTTGAAGGGCATCTGGTTTAAAATGATTACCTCTATGTTAACTACACACTTATATATATTAAAGTTTAGTTATGCAAGTCATATCAGGTATTTTCTTTTGCAAACCCTGGGGCAATAAGGTGTGTCGTCTTATCAGTTACTGAGCTGTAACTGGTGTTTACTGAAGGAACGTACCGTACATTCCTCAGCTGTAAATGTGTGTGAAGGACATTCTGATGAGCCACGCCACAGGCTCTTTCATCAGTGGCTCATCTGAAGTATGAAATGTTAAAGCGGAGACCTGCACTCTCACTCATGGCCGCCAGGGCGCGCTGCAGCTGCGGGTTTGGGCTTCAGTGGAATCCCAGCATGACGTCTATCTGGATCAGCAGTGCAGCTCTGGTATGTGGGTGAACGAGGTTCTTCCTTAGCCAGTAGGGGGCGCACAGGAGGCACATTTGGCCTTTAGATAAGATAAGATAATCCTTTATTGTCCCACATGGGGAAATTTCATTAATGTGAGTTTTGTTTACAAGAGTTCTATTAAGAGTATTTTTTTACCTTATGTTATGTCCTTTTCCTCTGCATCTATCTGTGTTGAAACAAATTCCCCCATGTTTGGACATTAACAGAATTTTATTTTAATTTAAGGCTTTGGGTTTTTACTTAGGCTTATGCAGTCTTTAGACTAAAAGGTTAATTTTAAAAAGACAAGCAAAAGGTGGTTTTTTAATTTTTATTTGAAAGATCATGCAGTGCACTTTATGGAAAGGAGTTTACCTTCAATGATACATATGAAACCAATAAGTGTATAATTCACTAGTACAAAACATAACTAAACATTAGAGGAATGTAACAAATGAAATAGAATAAAAGAAACCAAAGCGTGCAACACAACTGCTGCCGCACTGCAGATCTTTAAAAGACAAGAGGTTTGTGGTCATAACCCTGCTGTGAATAAAAAAAAAAAAACATCTTTACAGGATCAACAAGACAAAAAGCAATAAATTACTTTCTTCAAGTGTTTGTGTGTTCACTGTGGGAACTGGGGGGGCATGGGGTAGGGCACCAATGGAGGGGGAGGGTGCTGCTGGCCCTGGGCCTGAGCGAAAGTGAAGGGCGGGTGACTGCTGCCGTTCTGAGCAGGACCCTTTGGAGGTCCAAACTGTTGGGGCTGGAAGCCGTTCTGAGCTCCAAAGTTTCCTGCCTGGTTGAAGCTGGACTGTCCGTTCCCGTTGTAGCCGTAGCTGTTGGTGTTCCCTCCCCCATATCCTCCGTTTTGGGTGTTTGCGCCAAAGCTTTTAGGTCCACTGTCGTATCCTCTGTTGTCCCTGTCTCTAAAACTACCGAAATCCCGTTTGCCTGAATACCTATCGCGTCGGTCATCTCTGTAGCCGCCACCTCTCCCGCCCCTTGAACGACCTGTAAAGACGAGGATCATTAGAAAGACCGTTGTACATTGGATAAACACCCAAAGTGAAGTAAACCACCACCACTTTAACCAAAGGGCAGCGGGAATAGAAAAGGTGCTGCAGTTGGCAGCACAGATTCTGTCTCTCACCAATTGGATTTACCTCCTCTGTCCTCGGCCATCTGGAGGAGCTTAGGGTTGATAGCTTGGTTGGCCTCACGGAGCACAGAGATGAGGTCGCCCGCCTGTTTGAAGTTGTTGGGGGTGAAGAAGGTGTAGGCAGTGCCGGTCTTTTCACTACGTCCTGTTCGGCCAATGCGGTGGATATAATCCTCAGAGTTGTTGGGGTAATCAAAATTGATGACAAATTTGACGTCTTCCACATCTGTAAGATTGTGTTGTGGCATAGAGGAACAGTAGTGGCACAGATGTGCCAATGCCAACACACCAGATCAGAAAGCCCAAGTTAGAAGAGAGACAACACGTGGCTGAAAACAGGTTAGTTTCTCCTCGGGGAGAATGCAAACTCCAGTCACTTCTATTGAAGTTAAAAACTCCCCTGGACCCAACCCTAAGAGAATGGCTGAAGTCTTACCAGTGAGGAGTATGCATTCTCTAGGTCATCCCCACATCGGCACTAACACCATTGTTTGACCCTCAGAATAGTCTACTGCTAGTGCTACCTCAAGTACCACGTAGACATTTCTTTTATACTGACTCTTGCCAAGTTGAAAGCCTGAACTACTCTGTCCAAGGCAAGACTCAATCCCTGTGATCATCTAGTCTCTCGTTGGCAGGTCTCGACATGACTTGGAAACGCAGGTGAGGGAGGAGTGCGAGCTTGGATTTAGCCATTTAGTGTCCGTCTAGCATGTCCCACTGTCACCAAAAGCGCCAGTAGCCATGTCTGTACAGAGGTGAAGGCATTATCGATACTGTTCCTCGGACAAAAGTTTCACTGCCACCCATGACACACACAACCCTCCAACAGGCTCAAAACACTTGCACAGGTCAGACATGCAAGTCTAGGTGTGTAGCTGGGCTGTGCGCCTGGGCGTGTGAGCAGTCCAAACCCTTGCCAGAGCACAAGCTTTTCAATGGGACCAGTTAGTGTAGCCAGCCCTCAAACCGCCCTGCACTTTAGGCACAGGCCGGGGCGTTTTGCTGCATTTGGGCCTGGTCACCTCTGTATGAGCATTGACTGAGAGCGTGCCTCTCCAGTCAGGACACCTCCAAGAATCCTCCTCCTTCCCCCTCTGGAGACCTGGGCTTGTCATGCCAAGGCCCTGCCACACAGACTGCTCCTTCAGCCGAGGGGAAAAACTCAGAAAGCAGACATGTTACAGAAAGCAATACACTTTCTTCTACAAATGTGTACAAGGACAAATGCGTTCAGGTCGGATACTGACCTAGACCTCTGGAGGCTACATCTGTGGCTATTAGGATGGGTGCCTTTCCGTATTTGAACTCTGAAAGTAGAATAAAAAAGTCAGTAAAAGGCAGCCCTGCTCCTTAGGAAGGAGAGGTGGGGACAGCTTACCATTGAGGACCCAGTCTCTTTCTTGTTGGCTTTTGTCTCCATGGATTCCCATTGCAGGCCACCTAACAAGATTTAAAATTAATACACATGTACTTGATCCAGCGCTGGAGTCTCAATCCAATTAAGTACATACCCATCCCTGCGCATCCTCCTGGTCAGGTCATCACAGCGCCTCTTAGTTTCCACAAATATAATAGTCTTGTTTTCCTTTTCACTCATGATTTCCTCTAGAAGACGAATGACCCTTAAAAAAAAAAAAAACACATTAGACTCGCTCAATCCACAAAGTCATAACATGCTTTATGGGAAATTGTCCTTACTTGTCCTCTTTTTCGCCATCATTGCAGACATCTACAATTTGCAGGATGTTGTGGTTAGCGCTGAGTTGAAGGGCCCCAACATTGATCTGTACGTAGTCTTTTAGGAAGTCTTCTGCAAGCTGCCTAACCTCTTTAGGCCAGGTGGCACTCCACATCAGAGTCTGACGGTCGGGCTGTAAACATGTGTGTTAGTGATGAAAGTACACAAGAGACTTTAAGAAACTTAACTCACCCTGATTTGGTCGACAATTTTACGGATTTGTGGTTCAAAGCCCATATCCAGCATTCTGTCCGCTTCATCCAGAACAAGATAAGTGCAACGGCGAAGGTTGGTCTTTCCAGATTCAAGGAAGTCGATGAGCCTGCCTGGTGTGGCGATGCAGATCTCAACACCTACACAATTAAACAGGTTTAACACATGAACAGTTTTGTTTGTTTTTGTGCATGTTTTAACATACCTCTTTCCAGGTCCCGTATCTGAGGTCCTTTAGGTGCCCCCCCATAAATGCAAGTGGATTTGAGGCGAGAAGCTCTGCCGTACTCTGCTGCCACCTGCTGGACCTGCTGCGCCAGTTCACGGGTTGGAGCCAAAACCAAGCACTACAACAAGCAAATTGGTTAGAGGGCAATTAAACATCCAATCCCACTAATGTACACAGGGCATTACTTACAATAGGCCCGTCTCCACGTTCCAGAAACGGTTGGTGGTTGATGTGCACAATAGCCGGTAAGAGGTACTGTAAAGAGATAAGAAATTACCATACACTTCTAGTAAATCAAAATAACTTAGGAGAAAACTTACCGATAGTGTTTTCCCAGAACCAGTCTGAGCAATCCCCACCATGTCTTTCCCGCTGAGAGCCAGGGGCCAGCCCTGCGCCTGGATGGGAGTCGGTTCAGTCCAGTTCATTTTGTTGATCACATCCATTACATAGGCTGAGGATGGAAATATTAGTGACCACTTCTTACAATCACATAATTTAAAAAATATTGCAACTTACATGGAAAACTGGCCTCCACGAACTGTATAATGGGGTTTGGACAGTCTCTGCCTTTGACTGTGATGGTTTTGGAGTCTCTGTACTGCGCGACATCTTGCTGTGAAGGCAGCACACATTCCAGTGAACAGGTTGCATAAGCCACACGTGCGGCAACAACACGTGCCGTTGCGTAACATGGAGGACCACCACTGGCCACATACGTACCATGGACCTGCGGGACGCGTCTGGGTGCTGCTGGTAGAAGTTTTTCTCAAATTTAGGCAGTTCGTCCATGTTCCAGTGTTTCTTCCGCAGCCGCTCGCCGGGGTTTCCAAACTTTCCTCCGCCGCCGCCTCCGCCACGGTTTCCACCAAAACGGGCTCCGCCGCCGCCATAACTACAAAAAAAAATAAAGATCAGCCATAGAATGTGGGCGATGCCGTGAGGCGCCGGAGGAAAGGACACTCCGTGCTGAGGAGTGCTCTAAAATGGCAGGTCTCTGGAGGGAGAACGGAACAAAAGACGCATCCGGCATTTTGTTTCCACGTCTGCACGCGAGAAAACCCGGACAGACAACTTCTGTGAGCAAAGCAGCTCATTACAGGGTTTGCTCAGAACAAACCACGCGCGTGTGGACATAATATAACATAAACGGAAATGGCAAAAATAAGTGTTTTAAGGCCTTAGCACTCGCCCAATTCCGCTCGACGTAAGCTAGAGTTAGACTGAGGCCGACAAACGGGAAACGCACTGGTTAAAGACGTTAGCGTCGAGTTTTCAATAAAATGTCGGTTTAGAATAAGAAAACAACCGGTATTGGCGTTTGGGAAGGATTGCCGGCGTAATTTCACCTCAAACTTGTCGGTTAGCATGAGCTAAAGCGAAGCTAACCGTACCGGGGTTCTCGGGGCACGAGGCCAGACTAGGCCCGAAGCCAAAGAAAATGCCTCAGACGCGGCCTAGGCCCGGAGCGGTAAAACACGTCCAACATCGTTTGAGAAGAAACTTGGACCAACACGATTTTCACTCAAACATGTCATCGCGGCTTTTAAACGTTTTGGCGATTTACTTCCGCGTTTATCTTGTGAGTGAAATTAAAGAATAGTCAGAGCTCGCCGGACATTTTTCCGACCACGCACTTACAAAATGGAAGCCGACTTACCCTCCTCTATCTCTGTCCCGATCTCTGTCTCTGCGGTCACGGTCTCTGTCTGAATAGCCAGGCATATTGTAAACAAATAAGCGGATAAATAAAGGATAAATAGAACTTCAATGAGGGTAAAGCGCAGACAAACTCCTCGACCGGCTTTTAAGGTAAAATGCCGGTGCTGCGAGAATGAGCACCGGGTTTTATAGTACCAGGAAGAAGACCGCTTCACCCTGTATTCATCCGCGGAAGGCGTTTTGTAACAACAAGTGTTTTTAGTGTTATCAGAGTTATTAGTGTTATTTGTGTTCTCTGTGTTTAGTTTTACTGTTGCATTTAAGTTTATAACTGTTGCATTTAAGTTTATATGTGATGTGGGCCTTTTTTTAACATGTTTATTGTTATTTTTTCTGTTTTACATTAAAATAAAACAAATCGTCCTGACAAATGAAGGACAAACTTAGACAGTAGAATTTGTTGGACATTTTGTTTTCATTTTTATTTAGGAATAAAACATATTTATTAAGGAAATAAAACAAGTGGAGGCACCACATACAGTGCTCAGAATGTGACGGGTCTATTTCTTGCCATGGTTTCTCTGTATGCGTGTTGGCGGATGGATAACTCAAGGACCGAAACGTGTGATGCGAATTTTACAGTAAGTGACGTCACAAAGTCTACAGAGAGCACGAGCGTGCATCATTTCTTCTTCTATGACGTATTATGGCGGTTGGTATCCATAAAGCGTTACATTACCGCCTCCCACTGCGTTGCCATGTTACGCATGTTCGTTCTCTCATGGTAACGGACAGAATCTTACTTAAAAACAGAACGTAACCATAAAATAGTTGTGTTCTTCGGGGGAAAAGTCTAAAGAGTAAAGTACTTCTGCCCTTACTCCAGCACAGCCTTGTTTTATAAAATCACACCTAGGTTGTAACCAAGTCCCTTGTATACAAATAACATGAGGTTTGTCCTGTAAAATATAAACAAAATGCTTAAATTATTGGCTATTATCAAGAAGTGCATTCCATTGCAACACATTAATTGCCATTAAGAACCACCAGTACATGACTCTGACTCCCATTTAGTGTGTTTTCTATTTTTAACCAAGATCTTTTGTTCCAAGATACATTTCTGCAGCTTTAACAATGATCCTGATCCTTCAGTTCTGTTTTCTGAGCAGCACAGTTTACAACATCCACCACGAGGAGTACAAAATCCTTCCTATTCACAACCAAGGTATCCTCAGTAGACTTCACCCTCAGAAGCTTCACACTAGTAGACTTCACACTAGTAGACTTCACCCTCAGAAGCTTCACACTAGTAGACTTCACACTAGTAGACTTCACCCTCAGAAGCTTCACACTAGTAGACTTCACCCTCAGAAGCTTCACACTAGTAGACTTCACACTAGTAGACTTCACCCTCAGAAGCTTCACACTAGTAGACTTCACCCTCAGAAGCTTCACACTAGTAGACTTCACACTAGTAGACTTCACCCTCAGAAGCTTCACACTCAGTAGACTTCACCCTCAGAAGCTTCACACTCAGTAGACTTCACCCTCAGAAGCTTCACACTAGTAGACTTCACCCTCAGAAGCTTCACACTAGTAGACTTCACCCTCAGAAGCTTCACACTCAGTAGACTTCACCCTCAGAAGCTTCACACTCAGTAGACTTCACCCTCAGAAGCTTCACACTAGTAGACTTCACCCTCAGAAGCTTCACACTAGTAGACTTCACACTAGTAGACTTCACCCTCAGAAGCTTCACACTCAGTAGACTTCACCCTCAGAAGCTTCACACTAGTAGACTTCACCCTCAGAAGCTTCACACTAGTAGACTTCACCCTCAGAAGCTTCACACTAGTAGACTTCACCCTCAGAAGCTTCACACTCAGTAGACTTCACCCTCAGAAGCTTCACACTAGTAGACTTCACCCTCAGAAGCTTCACACTAGTAGACTTCACCCTCAGAAGCTTCACACTCAGTAGACTTCACCCTCAGAAGCTTCACACTCAGTAGACTTCACCCTCAGAAGCTTCACACTAGTAGACTTCACCCTCAGAAGCTTCACACTAGTAGACTTCACACTAGTAGACTTCACCCTCAGAAGCTTCACACTAGTAGACTTCACCCTCAGAAGCTTCACACTCAGTAGACTTCACCCTCAGAAGCTTCACACTAGTAGACTTCACCCTCAGAAGCTTCACACTAGTAGACTTCACCCTCAGAAGCTTCACACTAGTAGACTTCACCCTCAGAAGCTTCACACTCAGTAGACTTCACCCTCAGAAGCTTCACACTCAGTAGACTTCACCCTCAGAAGCTTCACACTAGTAGACTTCACCCTCAGAAGCTTCACACTCAGTAGACTTCACCCTCAGAAGCTTCACACTCAGTAGACTTCACCCTCAGAAGCTTCACACTCAGTAGACTTCACCCTCAGAAGCTTCACACTCAGTAGACTTCACCCTCAGAAGCTTCACACTCAGTAGACTTCACCCTCAGAAGCTTCACACTCAGTAGACTTCACCCTCAGAAGCTTCACACTCAGTAGACTTCACCCTCAGAAGCTTCACACTCAGTAGACTTCACCCTCAGAAGCTTCACACTCAGTAGACTTCACCCTCAGAAGCTTCACACTCAGTAGACTTCACCCTCAGAAGCTTCACACTCGGGAGCTTCACCCTGGCTGTGAGCAGCGTTGGTTTCTCTCACTGAATCTACTTTCACCTCTTTACTTGACACTTTTTTGACTACATCTGCACGGGATATAGCTCGAGGCTTAAATTTTTTGCACTTCAGCAGCCCTTTTTTCTAACTTCTAACCTTTCGGCAGATGCTCTCCCTCACAGTTACAACATTTCAGTTTTGCTCCCTCGTCTCATACTTGTGTCGCAAACTGCTGCTACCTGACCAAAACGCTGGCACTTGAAGCAGCGGAGGGGTGGTGAACCTTGGATCAGTTTGAGGCTTTTTTTTACATTTTCGTCTTCTACCTTTAGCTTCAACAGTAGCAACACTTCCATCCTCCACTCTCCCATTCGATATCGGTTATCGATCCGTCACTCGCCCCCACCATCTCCTGTCCACGCTCTCTTCACCCGTGCTAACTTTGCTGCTTCTCAAACCGTTAGTCTCTCTAACCCGATCAGCGTTTTGGAGTTTCAAACCTGTAAGAGAGTTTGATGATGCTATAAAGCGGCTCTTTACCCCCTTTTCTTTGCCCCACGGCCATCTGCCAGACACTTTAATCCTGACCCATGGGGGAAGGGCTTTCCTGCAGTAAAGGGCTGGGTCACTCTCCCCCATGGTCTCCCCCACACTGTATGTCTATTATTACTCAAATAGAGGTACAAAGTAGTGGTTTAATTTACTGTAATTGGAAAGCCATAACATTAAAAAAGTCTGATATTTTCCAGAAGGTTTAACTCCTTTGAAAATGGTGTCTGAAACCTACACTACAATTACATTCAAATGTTACTCAAGTAAATGTGTAAATCTAATGGAGTACTACTATCCACCACAGCCCATCCAAAGATCACCCAGCGTCTGCAAATATATAGACAGTAAACTTACTCAAAATCATCCCAATATCTGTTTCACTCCCTTTGACTTCATGTACGCACATGTTGACAGTACACATAAAATATGCAGTATATGGTGTACATTGTTAGACAAAGGCCATTTTAATTAGAACTAATTACACACAAAAATAAAATACTCTTACAAAATGATAGTGTTAACATACATCAAATTGCATCAGTCAGCGATGCCAGTGAAGAGCCCAGACTGAGGAGCACCAGCGTCTCACGGCTTGATTACAAAATAATAATTAGAATAAAGGAAGTTAGCAGAGAGCGTTTTAGTGTTTTTTTTTTTTTATCAGCTTGTGCCCTGGACATACAAATCCCATCCAAAACCACACGGCGACCTCATTCTTTTCTGTGCAATTTGTTTCTCTTTTAAAAAATCTTTTCTTTTTTTTTCTTTTTTCTTTTAAGTTAACCATAAATTACAAGTTGATCCACTGTCTATGAACAATATCTCAGTCCTGTACAAAGCACCATCCGGGGACACTTTCCACTTTGCATACACTTCATAAATGAGAAAACAAACAGGGGAAAGCAACAGTTTGTTAAGAACAGTCCACGGTCATAGAGATTGCTAAAACAGGCAGCATTTTTTAAGAAACATTCAAATAGTAGAAAACGATTCCCCCTTTTCTCGCTTTAGAAAATAAATAGCGACAAAGTAGTGATAAATCTAAAGTTGGATTTAGGAGAGGCAAGTGGAAACATGCGTCTAAAAATGTGTTTTGTTTCTGATGTAAATGTGGTGGGACAGTCTGGTAGATTGTAACCCTGGTTCTATGAAACGCCTTCAAGTAGTCAATGCATTTGCTACAATAAATAGTTTCCGAGGCTGTGTCAAAAGGCAATATTTTTGATTCAGTTTTGACAATATGACTTAACTACAACTATAAAATGCTGAAAGCTCTTGTTTCTTGAAAAAGGGCCAAATTGGGACATGGATTAGGAAGAGAAAAAAAAAATGGATAACGGAAAAGAAAAAAAAAATGTAAACATTTAGAATCCAACTGGTTGAGTGTAAAAACCATAATGTTATTCATTTGCAATCTACTGAGCACTTCCCAGGTCTTTGATAGAACAGCTACACTTTCAACAGTCAAGAAAAGCTTAAATTCATCTTTATACGTTATGTTTTACTAGTTTTCAATAAAACAATCTGCATATTACTTTTTTTTTTAACAGAATACCAGACTGTACGGTAACTATGTGTAAAGAACAATCACCAATAAAAGATGACATTTATTTTAGCACCACGTGTTCAAAGGTAGTATTTTAACAAGATGAAGATGGAAATAAGAGCGATCAGATTTGGCTACGAAGACGCTGTAAGAAAGAAACCACATCCACTGGAATTTAAAGGGTTCGCTTACTTTTTTGCAATTTGTCATTCATTTAAAATCATTATGGCACATGTATAGATGGACCTTGTGACACATTCTTGGATATTTGTAGAATTCTGTCATGTTTTTGAGCTTCTTGTTTGACATTTTCATCAATAAAAATGTCTGTATCTGTGTCACCAGGCCCGTAGTGTTAAAAGAAATTGATGTCAGTTTTTGCCCCGATACAATGGACAATAGCTTTATAACAATAAATTAGATACATAATATAGACTTTAGTTTTGTCCATGTTATAGAAAAATAATCAAGATATTTGAAGAAACTATTCGGGGAAGGCAGCGTCGACTCCTTGCTGCCGGCTTCGGGACTTGCCTTGTCTTTTACGTTGCCATGTTTTGCACGCATCCCTGTTTTTTTTGTCGTTTTTCATCGTGTACCCTGTCAACAAACCGTTCCCAGCTCGTTCTCTGTCTTCTTGGTAAAATACGGTTGCTACATGTAGTATTTTAAAAGGATACAAAAAAAGGAAGAGCAAAGTGTCTTATTTCCACAAGTTAGTGTATAGTTCTTAGCAGCTGAGGGGGTCCGTTGGGGGGTTCTGTGACTTGGCCATGCGTCCCTTGGGAATTGTGGGTCACATTCACTCCACAGCGAAGCCGCACGTCTCCTCGATGGCCGTCAGCAGCTTGTCGTACAGTTTGTCGTATTGTTCGTACGGAGGAATGTCGATCCGGTTGAAACTAGACAAGGGAAACAGAAATGACATAAGGAGATGTAGTTTGGGCTGTTTTTAGTTTTGTCTATTACTTTTACATTACATTTCAAAGCATGTATCTGCAGTATTAAAACCCTTTGAAAAACCTTTAAAAAAAAGAGGATTATTAATAAAATAAATAAAATAAAATAAATAAAATAAATAAAATAAATAAAATAAATAAAATAAATAAAATAAATAAAATAAATAAAATAAATAAAATAAATAAAATAAATAAAATAAATAAAATAAATAAAATAAATAAAATAAATAAAATAAATAAAACAAATAAAATAAAATACGAATTTAAATAAAAAAAATAAAAATAAAATAATTTACATTGTTTTAAATGTTCATAATTAGGGAAATCTCAATAAAATACAACTACACTACAGGCAGGTTTTTTGTTTAGGAAATAAATGTAATGATAGCGTATTTTGTCAAAACTGAATTAAAAAACAACTTCACATCACACGTTTTATTCGGTTACAACGTTTTATAACTCAACTCTAATTTGTGAGAAACTTGATGTAAAAATTGCAGTAACAACAAATTCCTCAGTGACGCAAAGCAAAAGTGCAGTAACTGACGAATTCAAACGCAGATACTTTAGTTGTTTCACTATTAGATACTGCAATATGGTGCGCCTCCGAAACGCGCGAGAGTGTCGCACGACGGGAGGACTCACCAGGTGTGGGCTTTGGGCAGGTTGTTGGTGCTGGCGTCAATCTGGTGGATGGTGAAGAGCCTCGGGCCTGCGGCTCCTGGGCACAGAGAGTGGAACTGAGACATGCAAAAACGCAATCTGAAAATATTTTCCTGAGGGCCAGATTTGAACCTCCTCACAAAATATCCCCAACGCTGTTTCGAGAAATTGAGTTAATACAATACATTTTGTGAGAAATAACATGCTTTACCAACATTACAACAAAACTGTCCATTCAGTATTCAACCAGAATTAAACTAGGACTAAACTAGTACCAACCGGGTCTGAACTAGGACTAACCTAGAATCAAACCAGCAAACAAGAGTTTTTATTTTATTTTTATGGGTCGTGGGCCGGATTAAATCCCTTGGCGGGCCTGATTCTGCCCCCGGGCCTTATGTTGAATAGCCCTGGTGTAGAATATGAGTCGAGCAAAGATTGATCTATGTTATGACCCTAGTTGTTTTCTCCTTTGAGGCCAGTTTTAGTCACTTCTTGTCCCCACATTTCATTTCCATCAGGCTCTTACAGTCACCTCTGGGCGTGGCACTGGAGCAGTGTTCAGATGGAAAACAGGGCGCTTTAAATGACACATCTACATGGAAGTGGAGACATTTGCATCACAGGGGTTTACTGTGGAGTGAACGCTGATTAGGATTAGGGCGCTCTCCATCAGGTTTGCTCTTAATCAAACGGAACACGAGGCAGACACTTTTACAGAAACCACAGAAACATCAGCGTTTTAAAAGATTTTCTGGCGGTTTTCTGTGACAACTTTTTACGTCGCTTGTGTTCAAGTGACGTGAAAACATTCTAGAATCTCTATCGTTTGAACTAAACTGGCGACAGGTCAGAATGTAGATTTGTTGACCTGGTTTATGGTTCATATTCTCAGTCAATTCAGTTTATATGTTTTTCACAAAGCTACAGAAAGATTCTTGTCTCCCATAGAGTTACATAAACCCTGCCCTTCATCTAAAATTATGACATCACTTGTATGAACTATGTACGGACCAAATTTGATAAAGATATAGACCTCTATTTCAAATGAGCTTTATGAACACATGCTTTTGATAAGTAGAAAGGATGATGTTTTTTGGATTTCCCTTTAAAGGATACAACTGAATGCATCTCCAGTTTGTGCTCTGAGGCAGCACTGGAATGAAATACTCTCAACTCATCTACTAAACGTCAGCGCAGATCACGACATTAAGAATGGCTTATTTCTTTCTTTTCTTTTCTGTTGTAAAAGTGTCCGTTCCTGTCGGTCACTTTAGATCAGCGCTCGGCTGGTGAAATGCAGTCCGCTCTCTCGTTGGCTCCTATAAAGTACTTCTGTCTGTATCTGTGTTTACTGGACCCTCATTGATCTGTGAACGAGCCGTGAAAAGACCCGCGCACGCATTCTAATCGACCGCTCCTACTGGGTCGTTCACTTCAATAGAAAGCTGGTCTATTGAAAAACGTACTTTCGGTCTTTAAAATGGACCGTTAAAGAGGCAGGACGACACAAAATGCCACTTAAATAAACCAAATTTAAACCTCATAGAGCCTTACACACTTTTTAAAATTAGCTGCCTAATTATTACTCAGTTATTCGGCTATCAGACCTAAAAAATACATAATGATCAAGCCTTAATAAGAACTGTATAGTAACGCTCCTGCTTTAGTGCGTAGTTTCATTAACTGGCAGAAGCAGGGAGATCAAGATAATTGTGATTATTTAGGTCACAATAAAATAAAAAGACTGAAAAATATGACATAAAAAAAAAAAATCATAAAAATAATTCAATTCAATTCATAGAAAAGTAAATTATGTTTTTGTTTTTTAGTTAAATTAAAAGAAATGTGACAATTTTAGAAGCAAAATGAAGTACTTTCTGCTCTGACGTAAACCTAAATGTAAAGGGCTTTTTTATCATGCCGTTTATGTCAAATGAAGCATTCAGAAAGTTTGACTTGATAAAGCACGTCACATATTGAGGAGTGGTAAATATGTTTAACAAGAAGGAAAGATAATGTTGGATTTTATCGTTATTTTAGTCGCAATGTTAAAAATCGCGACGTTTGCCCTCGCAATAATCGCCTCGCAAACATTTGAAACGGCGATATCCCTAGACACGAGCGCGTCAGTGTCATCTCCACGGCGACGGAGCGAGCGGCGTTACCCTGGAGAGCCTTGAAGCCCTGCAGAGGCACCCTGGACGAGCCGGTGACGAACTGCAGCAGGCGCGCTCTCCGCTCCTCGTCGAACGACTCCACGGCCTTCCAGAACCACTTGACGCTGCTGCTGTCCGACGTGCAGTGCTTGAGCCGCGTGTTGGACTTCCAGTCGTTGATGTCGATCTTGCCCAGGCCGCACACGATCAGCTGGACAGGAAGAGACGAAGCGTTTCTCTTTTAAACACTGTGAATTAGGTGTGACGTAGTAGTGCATTTGTCAGTTTATAGCATAGATTAGAACGGTTTTATTGTCCAGCGAGCTTCACCACCACATAAAGATTAATAGAAGCAGTGAAAAGAAATGCATTATTAAATATCAGAAATTGTGTAAATATAATATATATATATATATATATATAAAATAATAAATATAATAAAACCTTCTAAATTCTGGACTGGAGGCAAAAGTGGAACATAATGTGATTTCACTGGAGAAACTGGGATTAAGCTCACTTTTGTCAAAGTAAAAGCACTCAGATTTATGTGAGTGATGCAGAGCTGTTTTAAACACATTTACAGCCGTATTTTACATTCTTTTATTTACCAGGAGATTATCACACACACAACAATTATGTTCAGAAATGTCACAGAAATGTTGAATAGTTAATCATTCAGTAGTATATTGCATCTAAAGATGTAAAAACACATGTCATAGAGAAGTAAACTATCTTACATCTTTACCCTCAAACTGTTGCTTAGTTTTTGCTAGAAATACTATAAATCATTAGCATTTTGACTAGTTTATAATTGAAAATGTGTTTGAAAATGTGTCTACTTCATGCTGGATTTTTGAACATTTTGATAACATAATGCTTCATAGTCTGTATACAATGGTCTGGAACTGTATTCTGACCATTTAGAATATTATTATTGTGTAAAAAAACATGACAGGATTAAAACGGCTTAATATTTGTTGCTCCTTTTGCTATACATTTATTGTGTTATTAATTAGAGAAGAAGAAAACACACATGTACTCCACAAGAGCTGTGTTTTCTATTTATAATACTAATAATGTGCTGTTTGAAGACTAAATTACAATATCAAACAGTGCAATTTATTCCTGTGATTTTAGGAAAGTAACTGTATTCTGAATGCCACCAAATGAAAGACAAACTGTACTAGTCAGTCTACTAATATCGTTCAAAGACATACAGTATTGTGTGTACATGTATTTAGTACTTCCACACTGTTTCTTGCACTGGAGACACTGAAGGTAAAGGACAGATGACTTTTAGACCTGCCGGGACTCAGACTAATGCTTTACAGTGCTTTATTCATTCACTCCACACTCAGTAGTGGTAAGATATTACTGTAGCCACAGCTGCCCTGGGGCACACTGACGGAAGGCCAAATAATGGAGAAACGCTCATGTTTCTTTTATTGTTAGGAGACAGATAAGGCCATTTACTTCCTGTTCAAAACTGCAGAGCTGATAAGCCCCGCCTCTTTACTGACATGTCCCTGTAACAAGCAGCAGACTGTCTGAAGTGGCAACGTGACATTTTAGAATCCTACATGTGTCTTCATTTTTGAAATAATAACTAAGAACAAGGATGTGGGCGGGGATAGGGGATAGGTGAAAACAGGGTTTTTTAGAGCGCTCAGTTGCAGGACAACACAGGATGAACTCAAACGTGCAGGAATCAATCCAAA
>NW_027315757.1:6943747-7001247 GCF_026437365.1 Eucyclogobius newberryi
AGGAGGGACGGGGGACATTTATGTAGAGAGGACACTAACACGGAGGGACGGGGGACATTTATGTAGAGAGGACACTTACATGGAGGGACGGGGGACATTTATGTAGAGAGGACACTAACACGGAGGGACGGGGGACATTTATGTAGAGAGGACACTTACATGGAGGGACGGGGGACAAGGCCAGCACATTAACACAAAGAGAACTGGCACCTTCTTGCACCTACAGAGTTTGGTAATAAAGGTTTGGCTCACCATCCGGAAGCTATTATCAATCTGAAGGTACTTGTCTGAGGAGCTATACTGCCACAAGGGGAGCGGGTTATCCAGAGTAAAGTACTATCACACGCTCTTCCTTCAGTAACGCCGCAGACAAGAGCTTATACGTTATGTAATCATGATTCATCTACTGTCTGCTCCAAACTCTCCAGAGGAACGGGGAAAACATCCACGACTTGTTTCGGACGTACGAGACATCAGACACGTCAACTGGAAGCAGCGCCACTCAGCTCGCTCCAGCCGACCACGGAACCAGAGCCAATCATGCAGACACGTGTTAACCCCCACACCGCCCAGTACCAAACTCTATTTCCACACAATGAACACACACCAGAAGTCATTTGAAGTTTGGGACACTTTTAAAAGTCGACCGCACTTTAAAAAATGTATTATTATGACGATGATGATGATGAATTTGTGTCTTCAACAACTCAACAAAAAGTGCTAAAAGAAATCACCAATTTATCAGCCTTTCTATTCTCTATAACCTATTGATAAATCCATGTGATGAATCCATGATCTAACCGTTCACGTTACATATCTGGTGATCTTTTCCGTTTGCAGCGTGATGAGAAAAGTGCCGGGAAAAGCCTTGTAAACTCCGATCCCGTGTATAAAAGTGTAATGAAACATGGCTCCGACAGACGCGTGCGCGCATAAATAACATTCTTGTGCGATGACAGCGGCCTGGAACAGTCTGGATTTCACAGCTGTGATAAAAGGCAGATGTTTCCATGACGACTGATGGGCTTCACACAGGACTGCAGCAAACTATACAACAACTCATGCTTTATTATGTGTTTCAGTCGCCTTCGTTTGAATAGAAAAGCCTTTATTATGTGTCTGACTCCCTCTGCTGGCAGTGGAGAGGAAAACATGCTGAAATAACAAACTAGCAGCATTGCTTTTGTCAACATGATGCTAACAGATTATAATTAAAAATACATTTTTTTAGGTTTAAGTTTTAGACAATACATAGACATTTTCAACACAAAATAGTACTTTCTTTATTAACATTTTTGGTCTTAATCTAGTTCTGATTAATCTCAAGAAGATCATTCTAAAATTGTTAGCAACAGGTCACATTTTGTCCTGTTAATATCATATTCTGAGTGATATTCCATACTTCTGACAAGTAATCGAGCACTGAATTAAACCTGGCACATGTATATGGAGTTTTCAAACGTGCAGGAGTTATTGTTGATTTAAATACTGTTGACAGTGTTAAAATAAAGATGCCAAAGAAGAAAAGGCAGCGGATATGTTTATACAAAGTCAAACTGGCATAAAAGACCAAGCACACGATCTTAAACTCAAACCACTGAGTCTTCTTGGCTTTTTGAAACACGATTATCACTGAAGCTGCTTCAGAGTGAACAGAGATAAAACACATGAGACTTTACCCGGCCAGTGTTTCTGTGTGTGTGTGTGTGTGTGTGTGTGTGTATGTGTGTTTATGTGTGTGTGTGTGTGTGTGTGTGTGTATGTGTGTGTGTGTTTATGTGTGTTTATGTGTGTGTGTGTGTGTGTGTGTGTATGTGTGTGTGTGTGTATGTGTGTGTGTGTGTGTGTGTGTGTGTGTATGTGTGTGTGTATGTGTGTGTGTGTGTGTGTATGTGTGTGTGTGTGTGTGTATGTGTGTGTATGTGTGTGTGTGTGTGTGTGTGTATGTGTGTGTATGTGTGTGTGTGTGTATGTGTGTGTGTGTGTGTGTGTGTGTGTGTGTATGTGTGTGTGTGTGTGTGTGTGTATGTGTGTGTGTGTGTGTGTATGTGTGTGTGTGTGTGTGTGTGTGTATGTGTGTGTGTGTGTATGTGTGTGTGTGTGTGTGTGTGTGTGTATGTGTGTGTGTGTGTGTGTGTGTATGTGTGTGTGTGTGTGTGTATGTGTGTGTGTGTGTGTGTGTGTATGTGTGTGTGTGTGTGTGTGTGTATGTGTGTGTGTGTGTGTGTGTGTATGTGTGTGTGTGTGTGTGTATGTGTGTGTGTGTGTGTGTGTGTGTGTCTGTAGAGATGGGAGCAGTAGAATGTGGCTTCTCACTCTTCAGTCATGACTCTGGCTCTGGTTTATAATACGTGCAGTGCTAAAAAAAAGCCTTTGTGATCAAACTTGAGAACCTGAGACGTCTTTAAAGCCTTTGCAAATCTCACAGTGAGACAGCAACGGTTCAAACTTAAGGCGCAGGAACTTTACAGCCTAAAAATACACTAAAACAAATGCATTTTTTTGAAATTTTGGATGGTTTTATTGCACTAAAAATTAATAAAAACTGTCTCTTTACTGAGTGTTGGCTTGCCTCTCCACAAACCTGACTTGTATTTGGCTTGGATGAGTCTCTTCCGGCTTGTTTCCATGGAAATGTTCTTTTAGCAACAAAATTTGACTGGAGCATAACTCGTTTCTATTTAATTAGGGCTGCAAGATGAATCAAATCGGAATTGCAAATATAATGGTAATAATACACATTCTCAAAGGTGGCAATTTTTCCACAAACAACAAAATATCCTGTCTTTTTCTGCATCAAATCTGCAAACCTGTAGTTTAGATCTGCACAAACATGTTAAATCTCTCCTGAACATGTTCTAAATGTGAACACTGAACAGGAGAATACAGTTATTAAAACATGAATCGTGATTAGATATGTTTCCCAGATCGTGCAGCACTTTATCCAACGTTCTGAAGTTTGGTTTGAACTTTCTAACTTTTCTATTTCCATAGAATCATGCGGGTGACTTTCTTAAATATCCGTAATCTTACTTTTACTTCACAGATAACTGTACTTTCTACTCCACTGCATGTTTTAACTGGACTGAAAAGTAGAAGAAAGGTTTTATTTTTAGCCCGTTCATGGTCAAGTTCCAGCTTTGAGCAAACAAAAATATACTCGTGACATTCAAATGACTACAGTCGTCCAAAGACCAGCACAATTCTTAATCTCTTAAAGTACATTTTTAAAAGGTTCTTTCAATACATTTATTTTAACTTCAACCTTTACTTAAGTACATTTTTGCTCCTATATCTGTGCTAAGACCTAAACTGCGTCCCACCAGTGTGTGAACCAAAGAGCTGCCAGTGATCTCGAGCTATGATGTTTGAGAATCCTGGTCACAGAGTGAGCCTTCCTTCTGTCCACAATCAATCTTTGAAACAGCATTTCCTAGTTTTCTTTCCTAACGAAACCTTTTCAAGCCACCGCACGATTCTGAGGTCCCACATCCTTTAGTGTGACTTCCAAACAGACAAAACGAGTGCAGTGGACATCTGGCTCAAAGGATAAAGACACATATATATATATTTCTCTTCACATTAAACCCCCCGGGCAGATGTGAGTGAGGCGGGGCGTACCTGCTGTTCGGGGTCTCGGAGCCTCCTCGAGTAGGACCACCGTTAGGACTGGGAGTTGGACTACACAACACAGGAAGAACATGAGTCAGACCGAGCAGCGCAAAGCAAACGTTATGTGTATTCTGAGCTGCAATTTCAAATCGATTTGTGATGTAGTTTCAGGATTGAGGTCACAGTGCACACATGTATCACATCCACCAGCGATAATGTCTGAGCTGAAATATGAAACATGTTTACAGAGGTCTGAAGATTTGATGAGCTGCAGGTGAAAGCAGATACTTTTTACTTTAACTTCACTACATTTGAGAGCAGGTATGTACTTTCTGTGCTTTCTACACCAATAATTCAACTTGGACTGAGAAGTAGAAAGTACTTTTCACGTGGGTTCATTTAATCATGTTTATGGTGACATTCTGACTAAAGGTCCTATAAACAGCTTTGAACAGACAAAAATAACATTCAGTTGCATCTGTTGGACCAAAATCAGCACAATTCTCTGTCAAAATCACTACAATTGACACAAATAGTTCTAAAATACTCAACACTAGAATATCATGTGACACTTCAGTAATTGTATTGCTCATCTATTCGTACTTTCACTTAACAACCAAAATTAAGTAGATCTTCCAACACAGACGTAGAAGTAATTTGTACTGATGCGATATTACTACGTGGATATTTCCTGAGAGTATGCGTGGCCCGTACTTGAGGACGAGGTGCAGGTTGGCGGAGAGCCGCGGGTCGGTGAACTGCGTGGTGCGGTTGTTGTGGTCCACAAAGTAGACCCTCCCGGTGGCGGTGTTCCTGATCTCCCATCCCGGAGGCAGGGGCCCCAGCTCCTCACAGTTCACGTTACTCAGGTCCCTGCCACACGAGCATCGGGGGAAGTTACAGAGGACACGTCACAGAGGATATGTTGTGGTTGAAGTGCAGTAGAGAGTGTACCTGGGGACTCTGGGGTCGTGCCACGTGCTGACCCCCGTCTGCGTGTGGAGGAAGTACACCTGGCCCTGCTGCGTGGTCCTCTGCTCTGTAACGGGAACACAAACATGCACGAGAATCAGAGATATTACACTGAACCCACATGGAAATAAGCCAAACGCCAGAGGAAAGACAACCCCAGACGGTAAAAATGTGTGTATTTCAAGGCTTTTGGACAATAAAATCACTTGCAATTGACTAAAAATACAAGATGGACAAGATCAATGCCTAATGTGGAGATTTTAAGATGATAAATACAAAATTTAGCGCTCGTTCCAAAAGGATTCTGACAGTTTAAGGGCCGCAACAAAGTCGACAATAAAAAAAGAATTGTGGTGTTGTTGTGATCATCGTTATCTGGACTGTACACTGTAAAACACATGTGTAAAGATCTTTATATAACAAAGAATGTGGCATTACTAAATCAAAATGTCAAAAAATAATAAACTATTGCTGGCGTTCATCAATAATACACTTAACTAGTAATGATTCTCTATCTGGGAGCTTTGAGTCACCATGTCTCAGTGTACAATAGAACGAATCATTTGACTCAACGACAATGATACATGTATTTAGCAGTAGTTTATCTCATTGTTCCACAGCTCTTTAGTTCACTTTTTCATATTGTTTTTGCTAATCTTTCTCTATGAACGTTGGGTTCAGTGGCCAAATAGCCGGAATTAGTATCTTTTTTGGTTTTTAGAATCCAAATCCTGCAATACTCCATGAAGATTTGACTTTTCACACATGCAACATAACAAAAAAGAAAAAGTAAGATCTCCTAAATGCCAATTACGGACTTTTGATTGAAACAAGCAGGAACAGAAATGTGATTGGAGACATTAAAGAGGACGTCTGTGTCGATAAATAAGACAGGGACATATTTGAGGAGCCTCCTAATCTTCAAACTGCGATATGCTTTTGGAAAACAGGCTCCAGCTGAAAAATGGCAGATAAGGGCGGGTCCGGAGGGCAGCACGGGACATGAAGTGGTTTGGTGGTGATTTGGTATCATGAATGCGGCTGATTGTGTGAGAGGTTGTGGCCAGAGAGAATATTAGATTGTCTGGACGCGGATGGAGCCAGTATTCTAGGCTCCTGGTGTGGAGATGAGGAGTCCCACACAGATTAGAGAGAGGAGGGGGGAGAGGAGAGAGAAGGGAGGGCACGGGGGCCGCTAGTGAGAGTGCTGTGGTTTGTTTAAAGGGGATGTATTACGTCTTTTATATGAGTTATAATGGTGTTCCTTCAGCATAATCTTACTCAAAGTTGTATTTATGTTGAGTGATGGATTCCTGCATGTTTGAATAATCCTGTATTGTCCTGAAATGCCATTCTTGAAAAATAAAAACAGATAGATCAAAATCTGCTGCTTTGTCACTGTGAAGGGGCGGGGCAGTTTTGAACAGGAAGTCAATGGGACAACTTTTATTACTAAGCTGTTTTCATATTGTTATAATATTATGGTTTACAATGGTCTGCTTATGTTGTAGTTTAGTATTAAATTCCAGAAAAAAAGGCACTATACGTCTCCTTTAAGATGCTTTTAATGATGGAAGAAATAAGATAGTAAGAGACATCAGGCAAATAAAAAAGACATTTGGACATCATTTGGAAACTGATGAATTTGAAAGACTTTTTGACTTTTATTTTGATCGAAATATTCCGTGAGTTTGTTTATTTGGATGTTTAGTTGTATTATTGTATTAGTATTGTATTTCTATTTTCACTATTTGGTCGTGTTTTGTTCTGTATTTTAAGGGAAAAAAGTGATTTCACCTTAAAGCAATATTAACATAATTCTATTTAAAACATTTAAGATTTTGCTAAAACTCTAGTTTTCCTTCATGTGACAATTTCTGTGACATTTATACTTTACTTCCTGGTTGGATCTGGGCAGAAGATTTACACAACAGTTATGTTATTAAAACAATATTGATTTAGTAAAATGAGAGTTTAAACTGTCAGAAAAAAAGTGTTTCTTGAGCGTAAATTGCATTTTGTGTAATGATGACATCGATGAAGGCATTTATTTTAACGCTACTCCCTGTAATTTTGACTTTTTTGAGGTACCTAGTCCAGTATTTATCATTATCTAGAATTTCTATCTGGAAGAAATATTTTTTTATACTTTATTTACAGTGACACTAACTGCATAGTATCGTCTGGAACGTTTTTTTCAATTTCTTTCAATTTCCAATTTGGTAGTACCTTTAATATTTTGATACACTAGTGGAGCTAATGTTGTTAAGGTGCCCAGGCATTATTCTATTCTGATTTTCAAACATGGAAGAATACTGAAGCGAGGCAAAGAAATAGAATTATAAGGCCTAAAAACATCTGTTGTGCTTATGAGTGGTATTGGAAATGACTTTAACCTTCACTGAACCTAAATCAAATTCTATAACTATTTTGCCTATCATGGCTGGTAAACAAACTGGAAGAAAACAACACAAATATATTCAAATATGCATGAATATAATCATAATCAAACTCTCACCGTATCCCTCGGGCAGGTCTGGGGGCGTGTGTAAGTGGGTTCTGCTCATGTAGTTGCGGTGCCTCTGCGATCGGACACGCCTCTCCTGGACTCTCTGGTCGCCCCCATTGGTGGGTATGGCCGGGGTGGGGGGCGTGGCTCCGTTTGTGGTGACGGGCGTGTTTTCGTCCACGATGCAGCTCAGTGGTCGTCCCGGGCTTGAGTACTCTGATGCAGGTCTATCATAAAATACACAACATACATCTTAAATCCACAACTCTCGAGTGTTTGATGCATTGTTATGCAGAGATTACAGATCCTTCCAGAACGCAGCCTGGTACTAATGTGAACACTCTATCAGATTCATTTGAATGAGGCAGCAAACAAACGGCTGTTATCTTGTCATTTGCAGACAGCGCGGACACATAGTCGTTCTTTATTTGTTCAGTGCATTTGTCATCGAGAAATAACTGTCAATATCTAAATTCAACTTCCACTTTCACTTATTATTTTAGGATTTGTGGCGCTTGGTGAAACAAAGCAAAAATATCCTTGTCAAGCTGTTGTGGTCTGAGATGCTAAAGCTAGTTTTAAGAAATGTTTATCACGTGGTTGTTGACACGTATGCTCATATCTGTGCTAATTGCTAATGGTATCAATCCAAACAAACCAGTGCGACACCAGGTCATGTTTTCTACTGAGGCTCTGGTGTTACTCACGTGTGGTTGGTCGATTGTCAGTCGCCAAAAAGGCCCTGGTTTTTCAAAGTGTGCGATGTTTGGAGGCTAACGCTAACTCTCCAATTGGAAATGCAGGAACGCTAACCCGTGATTGTACCGGCCAATAGAATCCAGGTGTTTTTTTTTACCAACACTGGAAGGGTTTGATGAACTTTAGCCTTTTCCTTTAGACTGACACATTTCTCTGGATCTCAAATGCTTTCTTACTAAATTCAGAAATGAGAAAAGTTTGGGAAAATGCCTAGTACTTGGATTTTGTAGATTCTATGCTCAATTTGGGACCATAAAGCAGATGAGGTGTGGTCCTCAGAGTGTCCTCACCTGGTGGGCCTCTCCCACTGTGTGGAACGTGTGATGTGGTTCAAGTACTGGATCCTCCCTGACGCAGTTCTCCTCTCCTCCCAGCTGAGGGCCACACATAGACAGTTAATATCCACTGTTAATGCAGCACTTTACATAAGGCAGAACACATACACAATGGACTATTAGGGGTGTAACAAGAGCTCCAAAGTACAACTGCGCAATTTTTTTTTTGTCAGATCAGCCTTACCCATCCGGAAGGTCGTTGTCGAAGAGGCGGCTGCAGTCCACCACGGGGCCCCCAGAGCTTATCCGGTCCCTAGACTGGAGGCTCACTGAGGGGACACGTGGCACACGCATGAACACTCCTCACAGTCCTTCTCATGTCAAGCTTAAACTGCAGTTAAAAGTGCTGTGTGGCGAGCCGTGCTGCTTAATCTATAATACTGTCTTATGTACTGCTGTCTTTTTGTCCAAATATTGCAAAGATGTAAAACACAAACAAATGCTCGTACCAACAATCTGTCCCCGGACGGTGTCGCTGTCATTGGGGCTCAGCTTGTTCAAGTCTAGTCTCTGGTCTGTGGGGAGAAAGAAAGAAAGAGAGAAAGAAAGAAAGAGAGAAAGAAAGAAAGAGAGACAGGTTTAATCAGGTCTACCATAGTCTTCTGAGCATGTTTTAGCTCCATGGGCTGAACCAGTGACTGAACTGAGGTTTGTCAAACGTATCAAAAATCAGATACTAATCAATGCTAAAACTACTATTGAAACTAGATCCTTTGCACAAATACCGATTAAAAAACCCACATAAACAGGATAAAATGTGACCTTTCCTGAACAATTTTAGATTGATCTTGAGCTAGTTTAATAAGACCGCATAAAAACATAAAGAAATATAGAGGTGATTATACGTTATAACTGCAACAATATCTGCACACTTTATACTAGGGATGCACAATGAATAAAATAATGATTTCAATTACAACTCTATTCAAAAACGTTGAAATTAAAAATGCATTTAATTGCTTTCTGTTTATATTAATACGTGGACTCGTTCTGCCACTCAAAACCAAGAACAAACACACTTTTCTACTTAGTGTCACAAAATATGATTATATATAAAATACTTTAGGTCAATACAGGTCTTTCTCTGGCAGGTAATTTTGACAGTGTTTATGTTTTGTTTTGTTTGAAATGATCGTGATGAATTAGGAGCCAAATAATCGAGCCAAATTCATACTCCACAGATCATAAGTCACAATTAATTTATAAGAAGAAAGAGGTATCACATATTACAGAAAATGAAGACTATTTAAAGAGACATATGCAAAAAGAAAAAGGAAATGTACTTATTCTAACCACAATGGCTCTTCCCTCATTACTGTTTTATGATTGATTCATAACTGTTGGAGTTCTCCTGTATTATCCTGCATTTGAAGCTTGAAGCACATGAGCAACTGACGTCACCCAATCATAGCAAATGTTTTCTTAAGAAATAAAAACAGAATTTGTACATTTGACTCAGAAGGCAGAGCTCAGACATTCACAAAAAGACATTTAGTAATTCCAAGTTTGAGTCAACTACCTCTGGTTTCTCCTCAGCTTTTTCCTCATTTACTTCACTTCTCTGCAAAGCTTCTGCACCTTTTAAGGTCACTTTGTGTAATGCTAGTGCTAGCTCTGTTTTGCTAAACATGTTGACTCAACACATCAGTTATCATCAGTGGAAATACAGCAATTTAAAAAAAGATCTAGTCAGTGTTCGGTGTAAACTAGACAACAAAAAACAGGAAATAATGTGTTCTCAGCAGAGTCTGTGTTCTTTCTTGACTACCGTCTTTTCCGGACTGTAAGTCGCATTTTTGGGAGACATTTATTTGATAAAATCCTAAACCAAGAACAGACATTTAATCTTGAAATGCAGTTTAAAAATAATAACAGATGAGAGAACATGGTGAATAGGTGTACGTATGCTAACGCTAACACCTTCAGCTACATGACGTATGCTAACGCTAACACCTTCAGCTACATGACGTATCCTAACGCTAACACCTTCAGCTACATGACGTATGCTAACGCTAACACCTTCAGCTACATGACGTATGCTAACGCTAACACCTTCAGCTACATGACGTATCCTAACGCTAACACCTTCAGCTACATGACGTATGCTAACGCTAACACCTTCAGCTACATGACGTATGCTAACGTTAACACCTTCAGCTGCATGACGTATGCTAACGCTAACACCTTCAGCTACATGATGTATGCTAACGCTAACACCTTCAGCTACATGAGGCACAGACAGAACTGTGGTAAGTGTCTGGTATGTTAACGTAACATATGAACAGTTATTCAGATAACTATAGCATAAAGAACATGCTAACAGATAACTATAGCATAAAGAACATGCTAACAAGTTTACCAAAGCATCAGTTTTACCCCAAATCACTAAATCCACTGAATTCTTCTTCCTCTGTGTCACTTCTAAACAACTCCACAAACTCCAGAGGAAGAGGAAGTGCAGATTCTTCTTCTGCGTCACTCAGAGCCTAGAGCGCCCTCTTGAGGTTGCCAGTGTGAAAATAACTAATAATATCACATATAAGTCACTCTGGAGAAAAAGTCGCACCCCGGCCAAAACTATGACTTATAGTCCAGAAAATACGGTAATAATCTTGCTCAAAAGCTCCATAAGCCAAAAGCGAGTCAGACCGCATCGGAAGCTCGACCTCTTACGGCCCGCTTTGGTCCACTTTAACAGGCCGGTGCAGTTCAAAGTGAACCAGTTGAAACGTGGCTTAACCTACCCCCTATCCTAGTCCAAGGCTCTTTACTAATAGAAACTAAATATGCATCCATTCATTTCTAATCTGTCAGCATAGTTTCCTCATATCGTGCGGCCCTGCAGAGTTCAGACACAGTTTTCCTCCGCAGACGAGTCCCCTGGTGCTGCGCGAGTCTATCCTCTGCCTCATTATCGGTGTCTGCGCTCCACGCAGCAGATGGCGGGGCTGAGAACGCGCCGCGGGCTGTAAAATCCTCGCTCACAGCCGGGTCAAACGATCCGGTCAAACATTCGACCTGCACATTTCTGCACAAAGCCAGCACTATTCCGTCTAGCCCGAACATAGACGCGCTGAACTTGTGCCAAAGTCTGGAAACTCTTTGGAATCCGAGAGCGGAGTGGATCGGGGTGAGAGGAGGATGGATGCATGAGAGAGAGGGAGAGAAAAAAGAAGAGAAAACGAAAAACAGACTAAAATAAAGTGGAGTTGCCTGCAGACAGAGAAATGTCCTCTGGTTCAGGATGTGTGTCTAGACTAAACAAGGCTCTGGTCAAAGCGTTACAAGGCTGGACAGAGGTCAGCGGCTGTGTCCAAGACAAGCCGCCAATCACTGCCTGCTGCGACATATAGGATTCTATTGTGGGGTCCAGAGAGCCAAGGGCAACAGAAGCGGGTGCATTCAAGGCCCAGAGCTTAAAACTGAGCTGGAGGTCAAGACAACTGTCAAATGTAGAAAGGAAAAAGCTACAACAGTCAGGGGAAAAAAGTCTGCCATTCTCTTCCAGACCCCAAAAGATGTTTAAATGTGTATTTAATGCTCTGTTTGTATTTGCTGGTTTAAATGATGATTTGTGGACTGGTAATTATTCGCACAAAGGTTCACAGAGGCTTGATGATGACTATAATAATGTTTCTAGTCATTAAAGCTGCACTATGTAGCTTTTCCTGTGAATTGATCGTACATTTATTCAATTCCGAGTGTTTGTATTGCTCAAAAGTAGGGTTGCAACTAACGATTATTTGCAAATTGATGTATCTACCGTAGTTATTTTTCTTTTGATTTAGTTGTGGCATGGATAAGATGTTTTTATATCTTATTTTATTTCAACTAAACTTGACCTAAATGAAGCTAAATGATGCTGCTTGAGGCCGTGCTGATAAAAGTATCAAAAGGGTTTAACAAAAAGAAAAAATATAGTTGTTGAGTCTTAAAACATCACGTTGTATGTTCCGGAGTCTGTGTATAATCCCGATAATGAACATTCTAGGAAACACAAGAACATCTACACAGACACAGCACCTGGCGGACCCTAAAGACCCTGCGCACGTACATAGGGCCCCTTTAAGGCCCTGACGCAGCCTGCAATTCTATCTGAACGTGCTGTGAACTTGGTGCACTCAGAACCGTGCGGAGAGAGAAAGAAACCCACAACACAAGGCAGAACCTCGCTCCAGCCCGATGGTGTACAATTATGTGTGTCTGAGCGGTTTGGAGATCTGCAGACGGAGATAGAGCTGGTGCAGTCACAATGGCATGTCTCTGTACGGGCGAAGACGAGGAGGAGGAGGAGGAGGAGGAGGAGGAGGAGGAGGAGGAGGAGGAGGAGGAGGAGGAGGCCAGCGCGGGGAGGAAATGCACTGTAAACCAGTCACAGCTGTGGCACCCAGGCCGCTTCCTCAGGCCCTCCAGGAACAGAACTGGGGTTCGAGGAAAAACACTCCCTGTTGGGTTCATGTCGGAGCGGCAGGTGGGAGCGACAGGGCAATAGACAAACTGTGTTCTGAAGTGGTATTTGTACTGTCAACTTACTGCAAACATACCGCTCATTTACCTTCTAGTGTCACAATGCTGTATAGCTAACTTCAAACTCTATTTCCATGCTAAAGAATAGACTAGATACTCAATATTTATTTGCATACCATAATGTTAATGGTATGGAAATAAATATCAGCTGTGTCCTGCAGAAGTTCTCTGACCACTCTGCCATCATCTGACTCATACAAGTACCTGTGTGTTCATCTGAACCACAAACTGGACTGGACTCATAACACAGACGCACTGTACAGGAAGAGCCAGAGTCGACTCTACCTCCTGAGGAGACTCAGGTCTTTTGGAGTGACAGGGCCACTCCTGAAGACCTTCTACGACTCTGTGGTGGCATCAGCTCCTGTACAGGAGCTGGGTCCTGGGTCCTGGGTCCTCTGTCCTTAGACAGAGGACCCAGGGACATCGTCCCTCGCCACCACAGACATTGTCTGACTTCATCGCCACCACAGACATTGTTGATTCGGCCCTCAGAGGCGACTGTTGTTGTGATTTTGGGCCTTACAAAAATAAATTGATTTGATTTGATTTGATTTGATCAGCTCTTGTAGGTGTGGCCTGCTGGAGCAGCAGCATCACAGAGAGGGAGAGGAAGAAGCTGGACAAAGTCATCAAGAAGTCCAGCTCCGTCCTGGGCTGTGCTCTGGACTCGGAGCAGGAGGTGGGGGACAGAAGGGTCCTGGCTAGATTCACATCTATGCTGGACCATGAGTGTCGCCCCCTGCAGGACACTCTGTCCGCTCTGGAGAGCAGCTTCAGTGAGAGACTGATACACCCTCGCTGTGTGAAGGAGAGGTTTCACAGGTCTTTCCTTCTGCTTATCTTCATATTCATGTGCAATACTTTGACACAATGTCAATCATCTTGGTGCAATATTTTCTGTTCAAATAACAGCTGTAAATAAGAGCGTTATTATTATTACTACTACGATTATAAGAGTTATTTCTAAGTTATCCGTTATGATAATGCTTCTGTGCCTAATCTGTGTTGCAACACTGGAATTTCCCCATTGTGGGACAAAGAAAGGTTCTCTTATCTTCTAAAACAGAAAATGCATTTTTAGACAATTGACTGGGTCATTTTCACACAAAATGAGAATAGCATTGGCAAAGGCAGTAATCCTTATAGCAAGACAACAAATATATCACAACAATAGAATATTCTTTAACTGTACAGTTTTTTTTAAAAGTAAATGTTTAAAAAGTAGTCTGTTAAGTTTTCTTTCTTTTATTTATCTCCAGTTTGAGTAGTAAAATGTAAGTCAAAATGTAAAATTAATTTCATATTTAAATAACTACATATTGTAATTATATATTGTGTCCTAAAGTATTTAAATATTGAAGTTTTGGGTGAGTGCTCGTGGTCTGATTGACAAGTGGTTGATTTGAATCCCACAGGTTGGAGGTGCGATCGCAGCCCTGCACTGTCTTTATTAAACCATGTCGTCTTACTCGCTCTGATAAAGCTCAAGATTATTCTTAAACTGTTCAGGAAATGTCAAATTTTATGTAGCCTCCACAAGACTTTAGAGCCCTTGGTGGTTAATTAATTAATTAGTATTGGAAAATCTATAAATGTTGAACTTGAGCATTTAGTTGTTTGGAATGACAAGTATTTAATGATTTAAGGTTACATCAGTATTCAAATAGCATCTAGTAATTTAGCATTAGCCCCAAAACCCTGGAGCTATGAGTGCTAAAAAACAGACATAAGCGACAACTCATTTATGTCGAGCATTTGATTTTCAGACATGTTAACAAGTTTTTCTTCTCTCCGCAGTGTGAACAAACACAGTACACTTGGGTTGTACTACCCGGGTTTACATGCATTTAGAAAAAGGCCAGTAATGTCGTTTTCCCGGTGTGCCCGCTCCACAAAGGTGTTCGATAAATGCCATGAGCTGGAAATCCCCTCATAGTCCCCCCCTGACCTGTGCTGTGAACGATCTGAGTGAAGACGGGTCAATCGTGAAGGGAAGAGAGATAACTGGACAAGTAAGTGTGATTATAGAGGTGGAAAAAGGCAGAAAAATGCTTTAATCTACTGGTAACTGTGGTGGAAGCATTCAATATTATACATCTCGGACCAAAAATGACAGAAATGGATTGAATTACACCTGGATGTTTCACTTTGAGAAAGGAAATCGGGTTCAAACAATAAATCTTTTACTAGCACAATATGAATTAATACTAAAATAAAACAATTGATTACAGGGCTATTTTATTGTATTTTTTACTGTGATGATAGGAAGGTGTTGTAAAAGAGAAGAAACAAAAATGATAGGTATTTCCAGTTTTTCTTCCAAAATATTAATCCAAAGTAGTACTAGTGAATAAAAAAAAATTACACACATAAAAAGAGAAAAGAATAAAAGAATATGTCTGATGTAAATTAAAAAAATTACATACAAAAAAAAGAGAAAAGAATAAAATAATATGTCTGATGTAAATTAAAAAAAATTACATACAAAAAAAGAGAAAAGAATAAAAGAATATGTCTGATGTAAATTAAAAAAAATACATACAAAAAAAAAGATGTTGTTGTTGTTGTTGTTGTTGTTTTATGGCGGTTGGCATCCAATTGTTGCATTACCGCCAGACTTTATTCCTCAGACTTTTCGTAGTCCGTAAAAGTACTCCTTCCATTGCTTTGGTGGTAACACTTGGATCAGAAAAGAATAAAAGAATATGTCTGATGTAAATTAAAAAAATTACATACAAAAAAAAGAGAAAAGAATAAAAGAATATGTCTGATGTAAATTAAAAAAATTACATACAAAAAAAGAGAAAAGAATAAAAGAATATGTCTGATGTAAATTAAAAAAAATTACATACAAAAAAAGAGAAAAGAATAAAAGAATATGTCTGATGTAAATTAAAAAAATTACATACAAAAAAAAAGAGAAAAGAATAAAAGAATATGTCTGATGTAAATTAAAAAAAATTACATACAAAAAAAAAGAGAAAAGAATAAAAGAATATGTCTGATGTAAATTAAAAAAATTACATACAAAAAAAAGAGAAAAGAATAAAAGAATATGTCTGATGTAAATTAAAAAAATTACATACAAAAAAAAGAGAAAAGAATAAAAGAATATGTCTGATGTAAATTAAAAAAATAACATACAAAAAAAGAGAAAAGAATAAAAGAATATGTCTGATGTAATCTATATTGTCCACAATTTGTTTGGGGGATGGATATAATACTTTTAAATTATATACACAAGCGCTTTTCAGATTATTAGTATACCATGTAGTCTTTTGTTAGTTTAGTAAAACTGTTCAAGAAATGTCACATATTGAGTATCGATCCATCTATACTAGTTTTAGTATTTATTAGTATCTGATTTTCAATACTTTTGACAACCCAATAATATAAGTAAAAGCAATGCATTTTCATTCTTTTGTATTGATTTGCAGAGAGAGCACTTACAGCCGGTGTCTTTAAGGCGGTTGATGGCGTTGGACAGAAGGCGGACACAGCCCAGAAACCCCGCCCCCTGCTTTTTATGGATCTTCTTATGGTTCCATACGCTGATCGTGATGGAGTCGGACTTTCCAATATATCTGTGAAGAGGCAACGTGGACAAGAAGCACATGTTAAAGTGGAGGAAATGTTTTGAACCAGAAACGGTTTTAGCATTTAGCATTTAGCATCGCCTCTGCTCCGATGTGTGTGGGATCAGGACTAAAGGGAGAACTGAGCACGTTTAGCAGGGCCTGTTTGCAAAGAGGAGCCTGGACGGGTCAAATGCAACACTGAAGAGAAGATCATGTTGAATATGTAGATTAACGCATTTATTGTTTGTCATGTTTGTCAAGTACAGTTCCATTTACGACAATTTAAACAACGATGTAACTTTTCTGGAGGTGGCACCTGCGTGATTCCAATAACGTCAAGTTAAAACCACACGTCATGGAGATAAACACGTTTTCTGCCATACAGTGGAATATTGATGCTAAGCTACAACATTTCCATGGAAACAAACAATGCAGTAAAAACATCCAAAATGAAAAAACATGCTTTTATCTATTTTGTGTCTAAAAGTTACATATGGTGGCGTTAACATTTATGTATATAACGACTAATCGGTCCTGGTAAGGCTGGGAAATATGACAAGCAAATGAATATCAATTGTTTTCCTTGAATTGATCGATCGCTAAATAATAATTGATTTAAGCGGATCACTGACGATTAGAAATGATTGATCTCGTTTAAAGGCACTGTAGCAGATGTTTACGGTCTGGAAAATGTGAAAAACAGAACTATCTCTTTGCGCTGTCTGCATCTAATTACAGAGCGTTTATTTCTCCGCAAAGCAGGAAGTGCGCTGTTAGCATGCTAGTTGTTGTTAGCTTTAACCGCCAAAACTCGCTCTGACTCTGCAAGTTGTGAAAAGTGTTTATAAATGCATGCATTCGGTAAAAGAGCAGTACATTTGGGACCGCTGCAAATGAACTACTAAGGATTTTCTTCCTGAAATGGCCGTTAATTACGTTCAACACAAAACCCCACGTGTTTCATCTTTTCTTAAACTGTTTCATGTCAACTCTCTGGTGAGTTGGTTCCCAAGTTGTCACGCTGTCCGCCGTCCTGCACGTCTTCTCCCACGGGTCTCCCCTGCTCTGGCACTCCATCTAATCAGCTGTTGACTCTGGCACGGCCGCATCCCCCGTGTAATTATCATGCCTCTTACTAAAGGGATATGAAACAATGGGCTGTGAGTAAGACGTCTGGACATGTTGAGCCAGCGCCAAATGCCTGTCTGGGTCCTGAGCATGACGACAACCCAAGGCCCCGTCAGCTGGACCGGTCTCCGCCTAATAAAATTCATTAGTCTGGAGAACGTTTTCATAGCAGACAGGCCCGATAGCACAAAGGAAACACTGGGAAAATGCCATAGAGACGGGAGGCAGACGATGGGCCTAAATATGGAGAATGTATGGAACACAAGTAGGTCAGAGGAAAGAAATGTGCTGCGCTAAAAAATGTGTTACTCCACAGAAGGCGAACTGCTCTTAATTCGCTGATACGATTTATTAATACATCAAATCGGACAAATTACTTCAATGATCAATTATTTATAAAAGAAACGGGTCCACTGACTTCAGCTTGAGTCAGACTTGACAAATAGGTTGCAATCTGTAAGAATTGCTGACCATCCATCAACTTCTCTCTGTCTTACTACTGGAGTCCCTCAGGGTTGCATATTGGGGCCTTTATTATTTTAGTTATAAAAGAACTTCCTCTGGTTCGTCCAAATATTTACACTCAAATGTATGCAGATGGAAACAATTTATAGACCATGTTACGGCCAGTTGGTGAAAGCAAATGTATCATAGACTGATGTTTTTAATATGATCAAACAAACTGGTCTTACTGGTCAATCTAATCTTCTTGTGGCAGGGGAAAAGTTGTGGCTGAATATAGAGGTTGGCTAGACAATACATTTACATTTAAAACAAAGATAAAGACAGTGTCACAAACTGAGCCTCTCAAATGTCCGCGTTAAATGGATATTCGGAGCAATTATGTCTTGAAAGCAGGAGAATAAAAAGCAACTCAAACATGCATAAATCACTCTAAATATAACTTCACGCCAGATGAACTGATTAGCAAAACAATTGTTAGTGTGTGTTCCAACGCTGCAGCTCTGTGCCAATGAGAGTGGGCTGCTTTCCTTAGCGCCTGGGTCGGATCTCGCTGCTGTTGCTGCCGCATACATTTTCTGTCTAATTTAGTGCTTTAGATGTTTCAATCTGCAGTAGAATTGATGATGAATCGGTGATGAAAAAGACGTGAACGACAGGTGAATGGTCAATTTGAAATCCTACGCTTAGAAGTACTGCGCTGTGGTCTACTGTCCCGGGAGGAGAATTCTAGATCTAGATTATTAAAACAAGGGACATTTTCACAGCAATAAAAACATCTGTAATTGAGGAACTGCAAGCGATATAAGTGAATGCTATTCTGACCCGTTTGCCATGTTTCCTCAGAATAGAGCCGTCTTTCCTCTGACTGCTGTGGAGGGCAGGTGTCTCAAAGAGGCTCTGCTGTCAGACTCACGCTCAATTAAAGCTTCTCATGGACAGAGCCGGCACCTGAGAGCTTTCATCTGCACTCTGAGTAACATATACCTCTGGTGCGTTGTCTCCATCAGCCTATGAGGATCTGACATCTATTCATAGCAACCAAATAACATCTAACTTCTTTAAAGTTCACTAATGTGCGCAGGAGTTGTGGTGCTGGATGCTGGATTACGTTGTTGGCTGGTTATTATTCAGCACAAAGAAATGTTTAGTATGTTTAGTAGTATTTATGCTCATTTTGGTGGAAGAAGTAATTTTGTTGTTTAAGTAAAAGTACAGATACACTAGCCAAACAATACTAAAGATAAAAAAAATGCAAAATACAGTATAGTATCTGTTATTAAGTAGTTCACACAGATTTTTAGAACTATTTAAAGGTGATTTTTGCTTCACAGAAGCAACTATAATTTATTTAAGACTTTTTCTAGTCATTTCTATTCATATATATCTGTTTGTATAAAGCTCAGACTTGATTTCAAGTATGTTTATATTTATGTTGTTTGCAATTGTACCTGATCTTGCTTCACGGTTTAACTCTACGAGGAGCTGTGAGTCTTGAGCTGAAGGCTAATGCACGGGGGGTAAAGAGGTCAGATACTCACAGGTCATAGTGTTGGTTCCACTTGGGGTCCAGCGTGTTCCTCACAGTGTCTGTAGAGTGGCATTGTCCCGAACCGTCCACCACCACTTTGGCAAAGGGGTCAGGCAGGCCTGGGGACAGTACAGGCACGTTACCACGCAGAGACACAGCCTGGAAATTCAACGCAGACTGACAGCGTCATGCTTTTTATATTTACTTTATTATTGTAAACTGCAATACTGAAATATTTCCTTTGTCTTCTGCAATGTAGTCTTAACGGGCTTTACTGTGCACACTGGCAACAGGTTGATGATTGACTTTGTAGTCGTGTTATCTGACCATCAGCCCTGTGTCTTGGAAGGTCAGCGCGGTCAACAGAACTGTTCATTTGAACAATTATCAGTATGGCGATGGCAAAATGAAAGAAACTATTATGTGACACCTGTTTACCTTGTCTGATAAATTACTTTATTTCAGCTCAAATCAGAGCGTTGCTGGTGTGACCCAGAATGTGAAGCTCAATGGAAACATATTGAGAGTAGTGTGGTGCCGGGGGTTCCTGTACAGGCCTTACTGGCAGATGACACACGCTTGAGTCATTTGGAGGAAGTTAAGAATCCCTGGGTAAAATCTGTTCTTACAACATGGAAGGAGCTGATCAAAACATACAAACTAAACAAGGATGTTAAAATCTTAAACTGGTTGGCTTACGACCAAGGTTTTGTACCAAATAGAACTGACCTGAGACTCAAGGTCTGGATTACAAAAGGTATACAACTCTTTCAACAGAGTAAAAGACCCCTAACCCATCACACAAAAAGCTTCATCCTTGTATTATATTGTATCCTAGTTGATAATATGAAACTGTTCTGTGTATAAAAGTAGTACATCGTGAGGTTAATTCTGCCATAAAGTCTCCACCTGAACATTGAACAAGTGGCTCTTTGTAACCTGTGGACATCCGGTTCACCTCCTGACGTCTGTGTTCTCTCTGACAGACATTTGACTCTCCACTATGCAGGAAACATGAATGCGTTTACAGTCAAGCCTCTGAACGTGTAACCCGGTCTTCACCAGCAGAAGTGCCAGTGTGAGGCTAACACCGTGAGACGTGTGTCCACAGTGGGAGCGGACGCGTGTGCCCGCCTGGGCCGCGCTGGAATGGCAGGAATGGGCACCGCAGAAGCCACCTGAGCGAGGAGCAGAAGACCTTTACGTGCTCGCTCTCCATGACGGCCCCAAACAAACACAGCCGGACGTACTGAGAGAACATGTGTAAAGGACGTGAGACGGTCTGAGGGACGAGGCAACTGTCCAAATCTACCTTCAGTACTGTCACTGACACTATAATATCTAATAATGGTGCATACAAATATATCACATACACAACTACTACCCTAACCATAGTTATTGTGTGCGTACATGTTCTTTAATGGGAAAGTATAAGGTATAATTATCTTTTTTTGTAATACATAATGTTTTGAGCTGTAGGGGTTGAATAACTAACTTAATAATTATCATTTCATTCTAATATGTATTCAATATCTTAAAATTTAAATATGGTTTACTTGGATTCACCTGCTTTTTGTCAGTGTCATTTTAGAGCCAAAGACTTAGAGGAGTTTCAATATTATCGTTTATCATGATATTTTCTGTAGCATGAGCTTCACTTTGTACATAACAGGCCTCTCAAATACTTTATACCAGGGACAATATAATGGCAATATCAGTATCTGTGACATCAGGGCAGTTTTCATATCAGTGTGAGAAAAATTCCCCAATAAATCAGGTCAAAATTTTAGGATGTCCTGATGGAAATAGAAAAGCACTGAGGCTAAAGAGGTTTCTGTGTGTAGTATCTTCTGTACACAATCATACTGCATCATTTCACTGCAACATTGCTTCAGTTTGTGGAGTTTGTCACAGATTTGAAGGTATTGATATCGACATCAGCAAATATTGGTTAAAGGAAACAGCAAAACAAATATCAGATGTTGGTTGGAGAAAAACATATTTCCCCTGCTATAATATATTTACCTTTCTTTACCATTGACTGTGCTCTCAAATGTGCTTCTTGTGGATCAATAAAGTTTGTCTCAGTCTAGAGCGCCTGACCTTTTGTGCAATGAATGTCGTCATATTTCAAAGAATGAATGGGTTCAATATTTGCCATTTATTGATGTATTTATTTGTTCTTTTCTTTTTGGACTGTGCATGTTAATCACTTCATCAGATCATAGACTGAAGTTCACTCTGTGGTTTTCAATGTAACAAAACTAGTGACATTTTCAACTTTTTGATTAGCAATTATATACAGTGAATAAATTAATATAAATAAATCTATGAAATGAACGGAGAGAAAAAGTTACTTACGGAAAAAGTCCTTTTTTGCCAGGTTCTTGGCGCAGAGCACTGGAAAACAGAAGGAAATACTCTTGTTAATCAAAGTGCCAGTTATTTTGCTTACTTTGCAATTATATAAAAGACAACAAATCATTTATGCACAACACTCCAGATGTGCCATGAAAAACACAGTCAAAGTCTCAAATAATAGAACAAACATAATACAATATAGTGGCTTATTCAATATTTTTGTGTCGCTATTTTACTGCTACTACTAATCTGCCCAGATGTCACAATATCAAGTTGTGTTACAAATGATTGTGACAAGAAACATCACATTTTGAGATAATTGATGAGGCTCAGACAATAGTAAAAGCTTCATTCACTTATCGACCGACCAAGAACAATTCACTTTTGTTTTTTACACTTTAATGTATAAATATCAATTATTCAAGTTGTAAAAAGTAGTGAGGATGTAGTCGTTACTGCTTGTTGCTTGTTGTGCAGAGCTCCTTTAAGGGTGCTTCGATGCTTTATGCTTTCATCAAATATCATAATATTAATGTGACATAATAGCAGGTTAAAAAGCACGGACATTCCATCTGCTTCCACTTCAAAGGCTAAACGAAGGTATCAAAAAGGTAACACGAAGTCTGTTCAGAAGATTACTTGCAGGATTCAACCATTTCAGCCCCTTATAACTTCCTATGCGTGTGGTGTAAACGTGTGTGGTGTAAACGTGTGTGGTGTAAACGCGCGTGGTGTCGTGTGCAGCAGCAGTTGTGTAGGCGAAGTGCTGCATCTGTGTGGAGACGTGACAAGTCTTCCTCCTCTCCTGAACACCTGAAAGTTCTCAGAGTTCAGCGAGTGCTCGTGACTCACAGGGCAGTGTAACTCATCACCAGGAACGTGACTCCGCACTTCATGGAAACTTCAGCATTTCAACATGCAGGCAGACAGCATCTGAAAACCCCCGTCGCTCACCACCTAAATGTGTTCAAGTTTGACCATTTCCCCAAATCCTTTGGTAAAAAGTGTTGGGTACGAAGCCACGTGAGCGACATTAGCCGTGCGCCGGCGGCTGAGGCTCTTCACACCTCTGCTGCCTCTGCTCAGCTTCTTCAAGTGCCTCTCTTTAGCAGGTGAGAGCGTTTATACGAGACAGAGCTAACACACGCAGAGCCAAAGCATTATTAAACTCTGATACATCTAAAATAATACATTATTTCCCCAGTGATTGGCGTTCCCCCAGAGCCAAAAAGCAACTCAGAATAGCAGGCATAAGTGACGGTATATGTGTGTATATTAATGACCAATATTATGCAAAAAGGGTCTTTGAAAAGCACTATAATGTATTATTAATTATAATGCAACAGGTGACCCAGACTGGAGTCAGCTCACAGCTTCAGTTTCACTTCGGTTTTCTCAATATACTGTAGGTGCTGTTTTTGACATTTGTGCTTTTACTACACGTTTGGTGGAAGAGGATGATTATGACCAGGATTCAATCATATTTTAATTGTGGCTGCAACTTCACACTGCATTTCAAACACACCAAGTTTCAGTTGTATCATCTGGACACTGTTTCTTTTAAGAGTCCAGATGATACAACTGATACTTTTTCTACAATGGATCACTCCTGGACGAATGAGGGACTACGGATTACATATTCCTATTGTAGATTGAGACTTTTCATTATTTTTGGACATTTTGATGTGATATTGCCAGGGTCTTTGTTATAAGAGAGTCTGTGTAGGCCTGAGAATATGGCAGTAACTTTATTTTCCATCTTCCTTGTAAATAAACAAATGCTGTCCAGTGACAGTTTACTACAATCAAGATACTCAGACATGTCATCATAAATCAAAAACTAAAGCCCTTCGTCAGAAAATGCAGCAGCAAACCAAAAACAAGTCTGTGCTTGGCTAATACGCCCAAGTGTCACCCAAGTGTCACCCAAGTGCCAAATGAAAGCTTCTGTCACCTGGAGTGCGACCGAACTTGCAGCACAAAGGGGAAGAGTGTGTGTGGGCAGACATCGCACCGGGAATGTGCTGTGTCCCAGTCAAACAAACTGGAGTGAAACATCTGGACACAGACACACACAGACACACACAGACACACACAGACACACACACACACAGGCACACACACACACACACACACAGACACACACACAGACACACACACACAGACACACAGACACACACACAGACACACAGACACACACACACACACACACAGACACACACACAGACACACACACACACACACAGACACACACACACACACACACACAGACACACACACACACACAGACGCACACACACACACACACACAGACGCACACACACACACAGACACACACACACACACACACAGACACAGACACACACACACACACACACAGACGCACACACACACACAGACACACACACACAGACGCACACACACAGACACAGACACACAGACCCACAGACACACACACACACACACAGACAGACACACAGACAGACACACACACACACACAGACAGACAGACAGACAGACAGACCCACAGACACACACACACACAGACACACACACACACACACACACACACACAGACACACACACAGACACACAGACGCACACACACACACAGACACACACACACACAGACGCACACACACAGACACACACACACACACACACACAGACACACAGACGCACACACACTCACACACAGACACACACACAGACGCACACACACACAAACACACACACACACAGACGCACACACACAGACACACACACACACACAGACACACACACAGACACACACACAGACACACAGACACACACACACACACACACACACACACACAGACGCACACACACACACAGACACACACACACACACACACACACACACAGACACACACACACAGACACACACACAGACACACAGACGCACACACACACTCCATCATTACCTCGCACTGTCACGTGTGAGTCACCCGAGCAGAGGTGTGCTGAGGTAACCGTCTGCAGCTGAAATACTGACAAATATATGAGCTTGTTGAAAGTGATAATGATGCTCACTCACTTTAATAAGAGGCAAAGTGCATGTGACACACACATTTCCATAAAACGCACTGAATATATTTTATAGTTTACTCAAGATCTTGCCTAGTTTCCCCCCAGTTTATATTATAATGTTACTTTCTGGTTGGACTTAAAGTGCATATGACAGGTTTTTACGATTTTCTTAATTAATTAATTTACTTTATTTGGGGTATTTAGACCTGTACATATACATTATATTTTTACACCTGGCAGTTGAGCAGGTATTTGGGGAGAACACGTGGAAAAATCTGTAGAAAATGACAGGAAGTGACATAACACTAGGGACACTTATTCCAGTCAAAGTTTATGCAGAATTTACACAAACGATACAACTTTTTTTAATCTCTAAACATGAATTCAACAAAATGAAGTGGTTCTCATATATTTTTATTTGTTAAATTAAAAAAAAAAATATGCCCAGTGTTTGCAGGAGGAATTGCTGAATCTAATGATGAAAAGAACAATCATTTATGGGGGTCAATATTGGTTTATGTGGGTCAATATTTTATGGGGGTCAATATTGGTTTATGGCGGTCAATATTGGTTTATGTGGGTCAATATTTTATGGGGGTCAATATTGGTTTATGTGGGTCAATATTTTATGGGGGTCAATATTGGTTTATGTGGGTCAATATTGGTTTATGGGGGTCAATATTGGTTTATGTGGGTCAATATTTTATGGGGGTCAATATTGGTTTATGTGGGTCAATATTTTATGGGGGTCAATATTGGTTTATGTGGGTCAATATTTTATGGGGGTCAATATTGGTTTATGTGGGTCAATATTGGTTTATGGGGGTCAATATTGGTTTATGTGGGTCAATATTTTATGGGGGTCAATATTGGTTTATGTGGGTCAATATTGGTTTATGGGGGTCAATATTGGTTTATGGGGGTCAATATTGTTTTTTTACCCTTTCTAGTGAAGGACTTTTTGTTATTTTTCTGTACTCCGATGAGTATTGAGTTGTAGACAGTTGAGGAAACATCTTGTAAGGCATATTACAGACGTAAATTAACTACGAAAGGGTTTTATTCTGCTATTTATTTATGTTTTACATTTGTTTTTAGGGAATCCTGTTCTAGGTTTATGGGTTTTATTGTATTTTCTTCAGCAATAAACCACACTTCAAAATGTGTGACAGGCCTATTAATACATGCTTATTTAGAATGTCTGGATCCATATCAGAACAAGTACAAGACCAAATAATGTAGAAACTGCTATGATTTTGAGTTGAAAATGACATAAAAATCAAATCAAATAAAAAAGGAATGACTGAATCTCAATCTTGAAAAAAAGTGATTAATTGCACAGGGCTAGATATATTTTCCGGTCCATATCGCTCACCAGATAAAATAGATATAATACTGTGATTTAGGCGCATCATTTAACTCTCGAGCCATTTAAAACAGTTTTTTCTGCCCAAAACTCCACGACAATAAGCTCCGACAGCACTCCCAACCTCCACGAGCACATAGGACATCGCCGTCGCCACGGGAGGATCCATAAATCCACATGAGCCGTAGGAAAAGAGAACAAAGATTGACCGTTTGCATACGTTTGAGCGCGGATCATGATGAATCCTGACATGTCCCACACAGACGAGGGCCAAGTCCGAAGCAGGGAGCGCATGGAAGGAAGGCCACGCTGTAATTACACCTATACACGCCACAGAACTGCATCGCACGGGCAGAAAATAGAGCGAAAACCGCCCGAATGGCACGGGCGCAGACAATGGTGGTTTCCCTATAGGAGGAAGTGGAGTGAGAATGTGGTGAAGGGAAAATGCTCATTTGCCATTTGTTCTGTTTGAGATATAAGTAAGTAAGTCAAGATTATAATTCATTGGGAGAAGCTTTTTATGTATATGGAGTTCAACTCAGTGAATGCCCACCACAAGGTTCCATGAGTAAATGTCCCATCTATATTTCCAATAGGGTTTCTGGAAAAAAAAGAAGGAAATTCTCTAGAAAGTCTTAAATAAATGGGAAATGTACTGTCGAAGTGAAGCATTGGCTGACATCAGTGGCGACATTTAACATACCAAGCAGTAGCAAGAAAAGCTAAAGCGGAACATAACAAAATGAAGCTCGAGATTAAAAAGCTGATTTTACAAAAACTAAAGGATTTTGAACTAAGAAAATGTTTATGATCTGAAAATCGACCACTAGTCCTACTCACGACCCTTACGCTTACAATACCCTACATTTTAACGGCATTAAACTTAGCCATCTCCATTGAGACAAATGAGTGAACACAGCAGGTCAGGTTACAGGTTAGATCTGTGCAACGGCAAGCGCACTCACAGTAAGAAAGCAAGTTTTTCAAGGTATTTGTTATATTTGAGCGATAAAAGCACTGCTAATTGAACAAAGATATCGTAGATACGTTTAATACCAAACTGTGGCACATTCAAAGCAAAGAAACAACATCTCCAGTGAGACCCCCCTCTCAAACAAAGACGTTAACTTAGTGCAGCTTTAACATCGTAAAATAGGGAGGCTGAGCTCTGGGGGTCGAGTGGTCTGTACAGAATGAAGCTGGTCGGGACAGGAAGTTCTCTGTGGTCACTGTCTGCCCTTGTAGCTGAATCTGCTTTCCCTCCACACGGCAGCCTTTTCACATAAAACACACAGGATCCATATAACTTATTTCTTCTCCGAAACACTGGCTCATTTACGCCGGTGTGGAATAGTCTTAGCATGTGGTAATACCCTGACTTTTCAGAGGAGAAGATCACAATCAGGAGCTGAGAGCGACATCAAAATGAGTCTGAGGGAAACACATCTACACGTGAACACAGATTTACACGTGAACAGAGATCTACACGTGAACACAGAGCTACACGTGAACACAGATCTACACGTGAATACAGATCTACACGTGAACACAGATCTGCACGTGAACAGAGATCTACACGTGAACACAGAGCTACACGTGAACAGAGATCTACACGTGAACACAGAGCTACACGTGAACACAGATCTACACGTGAACACAGATCTGCACGTGAACACAGATCTACACATGAACACAGATCTGCACGTGAACACAGAGCTACACGTGAACACTGATCTACACGTGAAGAGAGATCTCCACGTGAACACAGAGCTACACGTGAACACTGATCTACACGTGAAGAGAGATCTACACGTGAACACAGATCTACACGTGAAGAGAGATCTACACGTGAACACAGATCTACACGTGAAGAGAGATCTACACGTGAACAGAGATCTACACGTGAACAGAGATCTACACGTGAACACAGATCTACACGTGAACACAGATCTACATGTGAAGAGAGATCTACACGTGAATACAGATCTACACGTGAACACAGATCTACATGTGAAGAGAGATCTACACGTGAATACAGATCTACACGTGAACAGAGATCTACACGTGAACAGAGATCTACACGTGAACACAGAGCTACACGTGAACACAGATCTACACGTGAATACAGATCTACACGTGAACAGAGATCTACACGTGAACAGAGATCTACACGTGAACACAGAGCTACACGTGAACACAGATCTACACGTGAACACAGATCTACACGTGAACAGAGCTCTACACGTGAACACAGAGCTACACGTGAACACAGATCTACACGTGAACACAGATCTACACGTGAAGAGAGATCTACACGTGAACAGAGATCTACACGTGAACAGAGATCTACACGTGAACACAGATCTACACGTGAACACAGATCTACACGTGAAGAGAGATCTACACGTGAATACAGATCTACACGTGAACAGAGATCTACACGTGAACAGAGATCTACACGTGAACACAGATCTACACGTGAACAGAGCTCTACACGTGAACACAGAGCTACACGTGAACACAGATCTACACGTGAACACAGATCTACACGTGAAGAGAGATCTACACGTGAACACAGATCTACACGTGAACAGAGATCTACACGTGAAGAGAGATCTACACGTGAACACAGATCTACACGTGAACAGAGATCTACACGTGAAGAGAGATCTACACGTGAACACAGATCTACACGTGAACAGAGATCTACACGTGAACACAGATCTACACGTGAACACAGATCTACACGTGAACAGAGATCTACACGTGAACACAGATCTACACGTGAACAGAGATCTACACGTGAACACAGAGCTACACGTGAACACAGATCTACACGTGAACACAGATCTACACGTGAACACAGATCTACACGTGAACACAGATCTACACGTGAACACTGATCTACACGTGAACACAGATCTACACGTGAACACAGATCTACACGTGAACAGAGATCTACACGTGAACACAGATCTACACGTGAACAGAGATCTACACGTGAACACAGATCTACACGTGAACACAGATCTACACGTGAACAGAGATCTACACGTGAACACAGATCTACACATGAACAGAGATCTACACGTGAACACAGATCTACACGTGAACACAGATCTACACGTGAAGAGAGAGCTACACGTGAACACAGATCTACACGTGAACACAGTTCTACACGTGAACACAGATCTACACGTGAACAGATATCTACACGTGAACACAGAGCTACACGTGAACACAGATCTACACGTGAACAGAGAGCTACACGTGAACACAGATCTACACGTGAACACAGATCTACACGTGAACACAGATCTACACGTGAACAGATATCTACACGTGAACACAGAGCTACACGTGAACACAGATCTACACGTGAACACAGATCTGCACGTGAACACAGATCTACACGTGAACAGAGATTTACACGTGAACACAGATCTACACGTGAACAAGAGATCTACACGTGAACAAGAGATCTACACGTGAACACAGATCTACACGTGAACACAGATCGACACGTGAACACAGATCTACACGTGAACACAGAGCTACACGTGAACACAGATCGACAAGTGAACACAGATCGACACGTGAACACAGATCTACACGTGAACAGAGATCTACATGTGAACACAGAGCTACACGTGAACACAGATCTACACGTGAACACAGAGCTACACGTGTACACAGAGCTACACGTGTACACAGAGCTACACGTGAACACAGAGCTACACGTGAACACAGAGCTACACGTGAACACAGATCTACACGTGAACACAGATCTACACGTGAACACAGATCTACACGTGAACACAGATCGACACGTGAACACAGATCGACACGTGAACACAGATCTACACGTGAACACAGAGCTACACGTGTACACAGAGCTACACGTGAACACAGAGCTACACGTGAACACAGATCTACACGTGAACACAGAGCTACACGTGAACACAGATCTACACGTGAACACAGATCTACACGTGAACACAGATCTACACGTGAACACAGATCTACACGTGAACAGAAAGCTACACGTGAACACAGATCTCCACGTGAACAAAGATCTACACGTGAACACAGATCTACACATGAAAAGAGAGCTACACGTGAACACAGATCTACACGTGAACACAGTTCTACACGTGAACACAGATCTACACGTGAACAGAGAGCTACACGTGAACACAGATCTACACGTGAACACAGATCTACACGTGAACACAGATCTACACGTGAACAGAGATCTACACGTGAACACAGATCTACACGTGAACACAGATCTACACATGAAGAGAGAGCTACACGTGAACACAGATCTACACGTGAACACAGTTCTACACGTGAACACAGATCTACACGTGAACAGAGAGCTACACGTGAACACAGATCTACACGTGAACACAGATCTACACGTGAACAGATATCTACACGTGAACACAGAGCTACACGTGAACACAGATCTACACGTGAACACAGATCTGCACGTGAACACAGATCTACACGTGAACACAGAGCTACACGTGAACACAGAGCTACACGTGAACAGAGATCTACACGTGAACACAGATCTACACGTGAACAAGAGATCTACACGTGAACAGAGATCTACACGTGAACACAGATCTACACGTGAACACAGATCTACACGTGAACACAGATCGACACGTGAACACAGATCTACACGTGAACACAGAGCTACACGTGAACACAGATCTACACGTGAACACAGATCGACACGTGAACACAGATCTACACGTGAACAGAGATCTACACGTGAACACAGAGCTACACGTGAACACAGATCTACACGTGAACACAGATCGACACGTGAACACAGATCTACACGTGAACACAGATCTACACGTGAACACAGATCTACACGTGAACACAGAGCTACACGTGTACACAGAGCTACACGTGAACACAGAGCTACACGTGAACACAGAGCTACACGTGAACACAGATCTACACGTGAACAGAGATCTACACGTGAACAGAAAGCTACACGTGAACACAGATCTCCACGTGAACAGAGATCTACACATGAAGAGAGAGCTACACGTGAACACAGATCTCCACGTGAACAGAGATCTACACATGAAGAGAGAGCTACACGTGAACACAGAGCTACACTCTCACTGAACGCTCGTCAGAACCAGGTGCACATCAAGGCGCCACTTTATGGAAAATCTCATCGGATCAGATTCGGGAAAGAGTCGGGCGATGTTTGGAAGTCGTTTAAACGCCGCTGAAGCCGATGTTTGTTGCCTCTGAAGTTCCACCCGTGAAGAGAGTGTAACTGGCACATACAGTACTTATAGAATATAGAAGCAGAAGAACTAAACAACACACAGCACTGCTCTACTTTCTATGTGTGTGAATCCACTAATCCACAAAGACAGACGTTTATAATAATAAGACCGGGGTCAGTTATGAAAGACTCGACTTCTGTCTTACATCTCAATACAGTCTCACAAATGCCCTTTGCATCCCTTTATACAAACTGTCGTCATAGCGACAGTGTGAAGACGACAGGAAGAAGGCTCCCTCTGTGTCCTGTGTTTCTCATTCTGGTCCCAGCGCTCACTGGGTCTGGGAGGGAGGGGGGAGGGGGGAGGAGGAAGGAGGGAGGAGAGAGGAGAGAGGAGGAGGAGGGAGGGAGGGAGGAGGCCCGGAAGAACCACTGACGTACAGTATGGCTCACTATTTAATATTCAAATGTGTGACGAAAGTTTGTAAAGACAAGAGTTAAGACAATATCGATCTTTAAATTGATCTTTTCTGCTAAGAATAAAACGTTTTGTGGAGGAAAAAACAGGCTTCATCTCTTTCAAATGAACAAACGTTGGCGTTGTTGTATATGTTGAGTTTATTGTAAAGTGTTTAAACGTTTGCTGAACCGTTTGGACTAGATCTTCACATGAACAGGCAAAAACACCTGTCAGAAACCCCACGCCTCTTAAAGCCCCTCTTCTTCACTGTCAGCGCTCGGAGGGGATGACAAGCCCCCGTGTCACGTGACCACTGCCTCCAGGTGTTTGTCTGCATCAGGTCATTGATTCGCTGCACACTGGAGCTCTTTGTCCCGCACGCTCTGTGAGAAACTGTGTCCATCCTCCCCTCGCAGACGGAACTGACTCAGACCCCGCCGCTTTCAGCCACTCCGATACGCAAGATTTTACTTTCAGACAGGCTAAAAGGCTAAAACAAATAGCAGCTAGCATCAAAGTGGATCGTTAGCAAGCGGGAAGAGGTGGTCGGACTGTTTTATCTGTCAAAACGTTGGCAGGAAAGTCAAAGATTCACGTTATTGCACCTTTAACTGAAGAACCTTTTGATAAATCTTGCGCTATGGTTGATGGGGAAACAGCCTTTTGTTTGGAATGGAAAGCTCCTGTATTATGTGACTCATAAGCCCCCACAGTGGAGCAGGACACCTGACACCAGCATCTTATGTTGCCACAAGTTTGTACTTCTACTCACTCGCTAATAGTCAGTGGCTGGTAAAGCATTTTGAAAGCTTCTAGGGGTGGTGCCTCTCCAGCTGACAGCAAGAAGGTCTCCGGTTTGATTCCTGAAGCGTGCAGGGCCTTTCTGTGTTCATTCATCTGACAAAAACATGCACAGCCGCTGCTCCTGACAGGCTGATGTTTGGGTTAAGTTGAAGTTTTTGTAGAGGAGTCAGTTTCTCATATTAAACACGACCATGCTGGGGTACGGGCGAAACTGTGGGAATCGTCTCCACTTCCTTCTCCAAAGTCTGAAAGCTTTGTGTGAGAATAGGACTGAGAATAATCATTTAATAGCAGGTGATTATAGGCCTACGTACTGAGGCTGACCCCTTTCTGAACCTCTCTTCCTCTCTACCGTGTTTCTGCTGTCTGGGGCTTCAGAAAAAAGGCATGTTATTGAGTTTGAACGATACACTATTCAATATCACAACCCAACATAGACATTAGATTCTAAAGCCAATCACGTCATTCACCAAACATGGGATTGAGCAGAGAATTTTGTTTTTTTGTTTATTGATGGTCTGAGCTGGTCATGCGGCTGCTGACAGTAAAAATCAAAAGTAGCTACTAAAGAATCCAGCTTCAGTCAGATCTTCCCGTGTCGCCGATGAGGACAATCTAGTTTGTGTGCACAAAGGAGGTTGTCCAAATGATACCCAGATGTAGGGTAGGGTATTGTTTAAAATGTACCAGTACAGAACCAAAAAAGTGGTGCTGCTGGTTAAGGCAGGTAGATATGACCAAAAATGATATCAATTAGAAAATGTTTCAATAAAGATAGAATTGACACATACTTCAAAAATAAAAAATGGAACAATTTCTTTTCAATCTAACAAAACAAGCTCTTTCTGATATACATTCAAGCAAAAGCCAAACACATTGTGACACTTTATGAGAGGTCTATAATGCAACATCTGCCGGCTTTAAATTCAATAATCTAACTATAGCCGGTCAGGTAAAGGCTGGGCAGACATTCATTTGGCTTTTCACATGTTAAGGAATATTGTTTTATTTGAGATAGTCGTTTCAAACGTTGAACATGAGAACATGAGCTGCACAGAACATTCTCAGCAGCGGCTCAGACACAGACAAACTCCTCTCACTGCACACAGTTTGATTAAGAACTCAAATAAATACTGATCTTCACAGTGCGACTGCCTCATGTTTTCAGCGTGGTGGTGGGAACCTTTAGATGACTCGTTAGATGTAATGTGAGACGCCTTAGGGCCCTCGCCCGTGTCATGGGGCGGGTACAAAGAGGTTTTGCTGGTGCTGCCTGGTGGCCGAGTGGTTAAGGCGGCAGCACGTATGCCGGGCTCCATGTGCAGCCGGCTGCAAAGTTGCGAGTTTGAATCTGATGACAATTTACTGCATGCCCTGTCTAATAAAGCCTTGCAATGCTTCTCGCTCTGTGCGCTCTCCATGAAAACAACAGCACTGCACATGTGCCTTTCATCCATATCTTATGGCAATATTTCAAGTTCATATTATCACTCAAAATCACACCAGTATCATTGTGAAAGGTATGGCATGGCCCAGCCATACTTAACCTGGCTAGCCAGATGTATGATGAATGATGAATGATGAATGACTACTGGCACTGAAAATAATAGGAATCAAAACTGATACTGAGAGCAAGTTTTGATGGTGTGTGAAGCACAAATGAAGGATGAAAACCATGTTTTTTCCCTCAAAAAACAGTGTTAAATGGATTTCATGAGTCGTAGAAAAAGCTTCAGTTGTAGTCATCTGGACTCAGTTAGAAAGAGTTAGACGTTTCGACTCTCATCCAAGAGTTATTGACAATGACTCTTGGATGAGAGTCGAAACGTCTATTTTTTCTAACCGAGTCCAGATGACTACAACTGAAGCTTTTTCTACAATGGAACACGCTTGGACGAATGAGGGATTACACCGACAGATTTCATGAGAGTTATAATTCTGCAGCCATTCTAGATACTGACTAATACATGAAAAGGTACCAAACTGGATTGTCCACAGGAAAAATCAGGACAAAATGTGACCTTTCTTGAATCATTTTAGAAAGGTCTTGATCTTCTTCTGTACGGTTGACCATAAAGTACCATTAAAACTGTGATTCATTTTGTTTAAGCGTCGTGACACTAATGTGGCCTGAGGATACAACCTCAGGCCAACCTCCTCTTGACCCTCAGCCTCAGCCCGGAGCACTGACCCAGTCCCCCAGACGGCCTGCAGCCTGGAGCGCACACTTCTTCCTCTGACCTGTTGTGACGGCAGTGCACTCTCTCTCCCCTCCGCCACATTGTTCTACTGTAAACAAAAGCCTTTCCTCTCCCCTCAGTCTGCTCCAGTCTGACCTCAGAGGAACACAGTGGAGCAGTCATGGCAGGTGCACATGGAGGGCTCTTCTCTGTCTCCAGTGTGTCTCAGACTGGTCTTCGTAATCAATCACTGATGACAGAGCCGTGGGTAATGTAGCTGGGAGGAGGTTGGCATTAGCTGGACAGGGGCTTCTTCTGAATGGAGACCCTCTGGACACCAGACGGACACAGGAAGGAAACTTGGTGCAGCTCATTAGAGATGGTTTATTTTTAACAGCGATGTTACACACTGCTGCGTAACTATTCAGGAAAGGTCCAACTTTGTCCTATTTATTGATTATTTTCAGTAAAGGTACTTTGTTTGAATGAGTATCTAGTTATTATATCAATCTATCTATCTGGGTATCTATTTTTTTTTTAACAACGGTCAACGATAAATGGGTTTAAGGGTAAATATAATGCCTTAAAAAAAAAAAGAAGTAAGACATATTTTAGAGGTTTTGTCAAAAATACAAAGAAATACAACTCACTGTGTACTTTATAGAAGGCGTTTAAATTTCAGCACTGTTGAGTAACATTTTGAAGGAAGAAAAACTAAGAAAATGATTTAAAAAGCAACAATTTAATGGACAACCAATATATACCGATTAAAAAATAATTAATGGTCACGTTCAGCACTTTTCTTTGTATTTTGGGCTCTAAATTTGCCTCTATTCACAGTCACACTACGTTAGAACGAATCATGCACTAAATACCAAAAGAGGTTTTCAATATTCTCCCCTTTTTCTGAGTTTTAATCCTGGTGGAACTCCAAACAATAAATAAAGGTAATTTCAGGTTGTGCACTGCTACAGCAATTTGAGTTTTTAGTAGATTTTTCCCATGGCTTTGTCAGGAAATATGTGGGAGAGCAGCAAGGAACACCCACCACACCGTCGCCTCTCAGCCAATCCACAAATCTGATAAGAGGTTAGCTGTGATAGCAACATTAGCGTCAAGACAAGTAATGTGAACATAGAAGTACAAAGCGCCAGGAAAATCGCCTTTTCTTAACGGCAATTTCCAGGATTCAAAAAGAGGAAAGTGGATTCTGCCTCAGTAACTAAAGCATCGTTGTGCTTTGAAGACTTGGACAGACCGATCTTGTCAAAAAACACTTTAGACGAGGAGGAAATCCCAACGCTCCAAGAACATTCCCGAGATTCCCAGTGTACGAGGGCAGGACATGTGGGGACATCTGTTGCCTGAAATTACAAAGGCTTTGGAAAAGTTTGTGGAATTTGAGGAAAGCGTTGACAGAAAACATAATATCCGAGTGGAGCCTGTGACTAAGTAGACGATATATCATTTGAGCCGCGGCAGCACCTGCGCCACGCCGATGACGGGCGCAGAGAAGACAAGAGGAAGCGTGGACCTGTTCTGCCGCATGCTTCTACTGCACAAAGAATATAACTCGGCATCACACAAAGCCAGTGGTTAAAATGCATTGTTGGCATGAGCGCGAGTGGAACGATGACTTGCGTGATTTAGTTTCGGTGACGTTTTTGGAGGCCACGCCGGCGCAATCGACAAGAGAGTGATCGCATCTCACCCGAATGTGTGTACTTTTGTAAACAATCCGAGTTGTGTTATGTAGCGCAATGTGATGTGATTGGAGGGAGAGTGTTTTGTCCTGAGGGCTGTTATTCACCTCAAACTGCCCTGACAAAGGACGCTGACTCTGCCTGACAAATCCTCCAGCTAAACAGCACTGAGACCTTTAATCGACACACAAAGGCGACTAAACTATCTTAAAATGGCTTAGTTATAGCTTCATTGTCCTTTTCGCTGCTGCCACAATTTAGATATAACCACAAGCTCTGTCAGTTGTGTGGTTTCTGAAACATACACAAGCAGAGTAAAGTTATCAACTGGAAAAGTATTTTTCTGACTTTTTCACGTCTATAGAGCTGAAACTAGTATATATATATATATATATATATATATATATATATATATATATATATATATATATATATATTACAATTAATTAGGTAATCAAACAATGGTTTCTATGACTCCAAAGTTATAATGACATCAAAAAGACACAGGAAACATGTACATTTTGTGTTTTGCTTACTCTCCTTCAGGATGACTTTTAGCAGCGTCACTTTAGTTTAATCTGGGTCAAATTTAGCAAAATATATTTTCATTTACCAGACTTTTCCCAATTCTTAATTAACCAAAGGAACTTCACCATTTCACTGCAAGTTTTTCTTGAAGAACAAAAAATGTTGGGAAGATGCAAGAACACTCGTCTGCTCTAAGGAGTAGGAGGGTTGGAACAAAGTCAAATTAACAACTGCAAGCACTTCAGTTGATAAGAAATGTCATCATTGACGTAGTCAGACTGACAGGATAAGAAGGAGACTGCCTAAATATGCCAAAACACTCGGACTAGGACATTGCCTTGAGAGTTGCCAAACAAAGAGATTCTTCTTCTTAGCAGGTCGAACGTGTGTCTTCCCTTGAGGAAACCTGCTGGACTGCACGAGGAAACTGTCCACACACAGGCACACATGAGAGGAAAAGTGTCTGGCAGCGCTGCACTGTGAGAACATTTCATCCGCCTCACGTCACCTTTTTCCCTCTGCGATCCACTCCACGCCAATTACATAACAGTCCAGCAGCAGCAGCAGCAACCCGGCCACCTATATGGCCTGGAACTCAAGGCTAATGGAATTTTCGCTGCATTCCTGTCAAATCTTTCTATTCTGTCCATAGCGGAGAGGTGTCCATGGTGCCGCCGATGTGTCAAAGTCCAAACAGCGAGCAAAGCGGAGGTGGTGGTGGTCAGATCTGTTGGCTGGACACGTCTTTGGATGGAGAGGCTTCTTGGCGGCTGTGGTCTTCAATGATGTAATTGAGGAGACTTTAAGCTCAGTACAAAGTGTGGTTAGAACCAACTTGTTAAACGGAGCTAAAAGGAACAACATTGGAATATGAGACGGGCAATAAAGAGCCAATGTTATTTCGTTTTTGCAATGATCTCAGAATATTAGATTATGGTGTGGGTCTAAAACATGCATGAACAATAGGCTCATACTCCAGCTAGCATCTCATGACTCAAGGTTGGGAGAGTGACGAGTTTATACAGTGGGATTGATGAACGCAAAGGTCAATATATGAAGTATAGACCCAATTCCAGTGTGTGTATACACCTGTGTTCTAAAGGCTTGAATGCATTTTCAATGGGCGTTAGCATTAGCCTCCAAATATCACATTACACATGGCAAATGTATAAAACCTATAAAAGTACCAAGAACTATGTATCTGTGTAGCCTTCAAATGTCAAAATGAATGATATTAAGGTGTCCTATAAAAACTGAATGGGACAGAACGTTCATGTCAGTACCAGGCTCATGAGTCCTGGAGGTTTTTTTTTTAGATTTGCACTTCTGTTCTTTTGGCACTTCCTGTTGAGTGGGAATCGCGTTCCCTTAAATGGAGAACGAGAGAAAGGTATTGTGGCTAAAATGAGGTAAAATAGATTAATTTGTGTAAAATGTTCAATGTTCATGTGACCAACAAGTGAACCTGACCGGCGTAGTGGTCAGTATAGAACGTATCTGATGTTGAGATCTACACCTCTATGTAAACTGATACAAGCAGAGGGAGGGGCACAATTAATGGCACCATCCGCGGCATAAGAGGTCCCATTACATCTACAGCACAACGTATTATGCATTATAACAATCAGAAATCAATCAGAAGAAGATAATTTGACAAATTGTAATATCATTAACAGTTGCTCACTAGAATGAACTGTAAAATCCTTGGCTGAACAAACATAAACAGCTGTTATTACATGTGAGGTGGACATGTCCAAAGTGTGTCCTCAGGAGTTTCAGGGAATAAAGATGGTTAAAGTACTAATTGACTGAAACTGTTAATAAATGGCTATGGCTCTGTTGAGTCATCTAGGTCACAATTGATTTTCTAGACTGATTGCAGTAGTGTCAGGAGTTAATATTGTAAATAATTAAGCCAATGGAAAATTACTCTATTTCCATCATCATAGTGATACATGGGGAGTTTCACTGAACCAAATACCAACCAATACCAGAGGAGAAACTGAAAGTTATATAGCCTACAGGGACATTGAGCAAATAAAAGTGGAAACATTCTGAAGCGACACTTTAACAAGCTTTAGTGATGGGCCGAACGAGTTGAGCTCAGAGAGTGATGCCTGTGTCCAGCTCTGTCATGTGACCAACACATCTCCTGTGTCATTGGCTGCTGCTCGTCTCAGAAGCTGCAGCACGAGGCTCAAGTCTGTCGCTGTGTCTCTGTTTGCTTTGTGCTTCATCGGTGATAACAATTTGATATTTCACTAGAAAAACCAGTGCAATACTGCTCTGTATTTTACTATACTTTTTACATACATTTTCACTGTATTACTTATATTACAGCCAACTTTACAGTACAATGCACTGGGACGGTTTGCAGCCGAGTGTGAAGCGGCTGGGATGAGAATCAGCACCTCCAAATCTGAGGCCATGGTTCTCGACCGGAGAAAGGTGGCTTGCCCTCTTCAGGTGGGTGGGTGGGGTGTCCTTGCCCCAAGTGGAGGAGTTCAAGTATCTCGGGGTCTTGTTCACGAGTGAGGGAAGGATGGAGCGTGAAATCGACAGGCGGATCGGTGCAGCGGACTGTTGTGGTGAAGAAGGTCAAAAGGCAAAGCTCTCTATTTACCGGTCGGTCTACGTTCTACCCTCACCTATGGTCATGAGCTTTGGGTAATGACCAAAAGGACAAGATCAAGCGGTCGAAATGAGTTTCCTCCGCCGGGTGGCTGGGCGCTCCCTTAGAGATAGGGTGAGGAGCTCAGCCACATTGGAGGAGCTCGGAGTAGAGCCGCTGCTCCTCCACGTCAAGACTAAGTGATCTCTTATTTGTTGCTCATTAGAACGCATTCTCATTCAAAAATGTTTTTTGGGTGAATGGTCCTGATCAAACTCAGAACTAGTATAAGAAACAACAATTACTTGAAAATTCCACTAGTTTTTATCATCTTTGTGGAATCAAAATCGGTTTCAAGTAATGAGCCTTTTCCTTAGTGTCAAAACATTTTAATACTCTAGCTTTACAGAGCGTTAAAACCAGAGCAGTGTTTTACAATTAAAGTTGCGCAATTAATCCAATTTCAACCAAGCTTGAGGTTCAGTCCTCTCAATGAGATGCTTGGCTCTTTTATAGAGACGTCTACAGCAAAGCCTGTCAGGAAAAACATGTGGTTTGGAGCAAAGTTCGGGCTCTGGAGGAGGACTGCACCATACAGTATATCACAAAAGTATCAATGTTGTCTAATATAACAATTCATTTGGTATCGTAACAAACTAAATATATCACAAAAAACACAAACATCCTCCATCAGACAGAAATGTACAGTTTTGTTTTAAAAGAACAGGATTCATTTATGGCAGGAATTTGTTTTATAATATCATTTAAATCATTGCAATATTTTTCAATATCGTGCAGCACTTTTTTTGTGTGATAAATGACAATGATTGATTTAAGTCAATCTTGCTTTTGTTCAGGAAATATTCAAAGCCATTTTAATTTGGTTTTAATAAAACAAAACAAAATGAAATAGAAAATTGTCTCCAGAGGTTAACAGTCACGTACGGTAGAGTTGGGAAAGTGTCAGTACAAAAATGCTTCCTTAAAAGTGTCATTATTATCCTCTGAAAATCAAAAGCTTCTGTTTTGCGGTTAACATGGTTGATTCGTTGATTTGGCACCACTTTTCTACCGTCTGCGGCTGAAAACTCCAAAGAAAATGACTCAGCAGTGACACTCCCAGTTTTGGAATCAGACGATACTCCGGACTGGATTCCCTTCTAAACAAACCCACGTGCTTCCTCAGCAGCCAGACAGTTCCACCTCAGCAGATCCCGCTCGGCAATATTCCCGCTCCGGAACTCTACCTCCGGGCCCCCCTCTTGCGCATGCCTGGCATTCTCCGACATCCATCCAGCGACCCCGGGGAGCCGCGTTGAAATATCCCATTTGCTCTGGGCCGTGCGTCGCGCTGGAATCCTGCGGTGTATTTGTACAACTCGGGCGCAGATGCCTTTTTGAAAGACGATCCAGTGTGAATACAAACAAGTCTCCTGTGAAGCCGGCTCCTCTGAGGACTGGGACGGGGGGCTGGGGGGCCATGGACAGATGCCTGCAGTCAGCTGTTGGGCTGTGGTGGGGATGTCAAGTCATATCCTTGTGTTATCATATTTGGGAAAACATTTTTGAAATTAGAGCCAGATATTTAAGATAAGATAAGATATTCCTTTATTGTCCACACATGGGGAAATTTCTATGTAATGAAGTAAAATTGTTTTTTTCCCCCAGAACAGATGTATTGTAAAGGCTGTGTGGGTAAAAATAAGACCACTGTGTGCTGTTTGCATCTAATTATACTCTCCAGGACATTAGATTTCATTACGCGTTTTAATCAACTGCTGTTAGCATGCTAGTTGTTGTTAGCTTTCCCGTGATGGCAAAACTCTGCTCTGCTCTGGCCACTGAAAGTTGTGTAAACTGTTGTAAACTCATTGCAGAGGAATAAATACAATGTTTGAAACGTGTTTGAAAGTGAAGAGTAAAGTATCCAAGAATGCTAACGGCAGCTACGGACTAAATGCTACCGTTATGTTAGCGCTGTCTGTTGTGATTAAAGGCCCGTACACACCGCGGCGGCCGAATCGCGCCCGACGCAGAAGTTAGACGCCTGTACATTTGAAGACAAACGCCCCGGACGCACGTTCTCGACGCCCCGGACTCATGTCCGTAAAATACACTCAGCAGCAGACGTGTGTCCGAGTCGTCCTGCACATGCTCAGTGGAGGAGTTGTGCAGTGTTGCTTTTCTCGTGGTGTAAATGGAGTTTTAATGGCGGACCATGGCTTCGGTTTATTAACTTTACAAAGTCCAAAAGCGGAGGCGATGGGCCCCGGGGCCCGTCTGGGACCCGCATATACTTCAGAGGTGAGCAGAGTTTAGTCAATATCATTATTTGCTCCAAGAGCTGCTTCTAAAGATGTTTTTTTTATCTTGCGGGTTTGTTTTGGGTCTTTTTCCGGGTCGTGCGTAGCACGTCATCTCTGATTGGCTGCTGCGGCGCATCTGCTGCAGAAAGTTTAACAAAGCTGAATATGTCGCGCCGGCCGCTTTGGGCGCTTCGGGCGCGCGCTCAAAGCGCAGAGAGCGTACGAAAACGCACGAATCACGCCGCAAAAACTAAGAAATCGCACCGCTGGAAACGCAGGACGCGCGCTTACATTGACTTTGAATGTAAACTGAACACTTCAGCCGCCGTGGTCTGTAACCCCCTTAAACATCTACAGAGCAATCTATTAACTTGTGGAGTTGACGTCATGGCAACAACCAACGTTAAGATCCAGTGTTGACATTAAGTGAATTAGTTGTGCTTAAACATACACAGAATTTGCCCAAAAACGTCTTAAAAGAGGAGAGAAGTAGCGCCTCCCACTGAATCAAAATTTACTGAATCAAGTTTTTAGATTTTTAAGAGATTAGAGGGTAAAATGTACCCTCTAACTGGAGACTAACTGGTTCAAACCTTGCCCAAGGAGAGAGCAAAGCCAAAAGATTAGTGGCTTCTGACAAAACTGACAATTATGGACGCCACAAAAACAACTTCAGTTCACACTGTATTCTACCAAAGATACACATGTAATGGGAAACTACTTCATTTTACTACAAGTTTACTTCCGGGTTTAGTCCCAATTTTTGGTGTGAATACAAATGTTCCGGTGACTTTCCCAAGCAGCTGCGCCTTATCCGGGCCCATCTGCTGGAGGTTCGCCCGGGCTTCAGAGTTAATGCTATGGAGGCTGTGTCCGTGCAGGTTCGCAGTAGAGGAATCCGTCTCGAGTTTCCCCTCCTGCGTCAGAGCGGCGGGTGGAGGCGTAGAGGGGCAGGCCGGACCACCCGTCTCAGGCTGCTACCCCGTCACCTCGGCAGGAAAAGGAAACGCCAAAGTGGAGCTTCAAGAGCTTCGCCGAAAACCAAGAATGCCCCAACGGCTGGTGTCGGAGGGCATGCCACACTGAATATATTATATCTATCAGTATATCAGTTAATATATTTGAGGGCACTGCCACTCAAATATATTAACTGATGATTTGGTCGAATCGCCCAGAAATATGAACTTACCTTTTAAAAATGGATGAGAAATTTGGTTAAGATTAGACAACAGGAATCGGAGTCCAGCTTCAATTTGGTCCTTTGAATCTAGTCCAAGTTAATAAAATGCATAATCTATATTCATATTCAATTCAACCTCTATTTTCCACTAATAACATATATAATAATCTATAAAAAGCTTAATTTGAAAGTACAGTGTTAAAGCTTCAGTGCCTGATTTCTAAACTGTGAAAGGAGGAACCATGGTTTTAAATCAATCAAAGTAGTTCCGAGTTCAGCCGAGCCACAACCGAACCACAATCGAACCACAACCGAACCACAGCCGAACCAGAGCCGAGCCACATCCGAACCACAGCCGAACCACAGCCGAACCACAGCCGAACCACAGCCGAGCCACAGCCGAACCACAGCCGAACCACAACCGAGCCACAGCCGAACCACAGCCGAACCACAGCCGAGCCACAGCCGAGCCACATCCGAACCACAGCCGAACCACAGCCGAACCACAGCCGAGCCACAGCCGAGCCACAGCCGAGCCACAGCCGAACCACAGCCGAACCACAGCCGAGCCACAGCCGAACCACAGCCGAACCACAGCCGAACCACAGCCGAGCCACAGCCGAGCCACAACCGAACCACAGCCGAGCCACAGCCGAACCACAGCCGAACCACAGCCGAGCCACAGCCGAACCACAGCCGAGCCACAGCCGAGCCACAGCCGAGCCACAGCCGAACCACAGCCGAACCACAGCCGAGCCACAGCCGAACCACAGCCGAACCACAGCCGAACCACAGCCGAGCCACAGCCGAGCCACAACCGAACCACAGCCGAGCCACAGCCGAACCACAGCCGAACCACAGCCGAGCCACAGCCGAACCACAGCCGAGCCACATCCGAACCACAGCCGAACCACAGCCGAGCCACAGCCGAACCACAGCCGAACCACAGCCGAGCCACAGCCGAACCACAGCCGAGCCACAGCCGAACCACAGCCGAACCACAGCCGAGCCACAGCCGAACCACAGCCGAGCCACAGCCGAACCACAGCCGAGCCACAGCCGAACCACAGCCGAGCCACAACTGAACCACAGCCGAACCACAGCCGAGCCACAGCCGAACCACAACCAAGCCACAGCCAATCGTAGTGGCGTGTACAACTCCTATTTCCTGGTTAATGATAAATTAAATACCTAAATGCAGACAGCGCACAGCGGTCTGGTTTCCTCACAAACAGCTGCTTTTAAAATACACTCCATTAGAAAAAAAACACTAAATTTACTTATTTACAAGGCATTTTCACGCCTTTCATGAAACAGCCTTTCCAAGTTTCGACCAAGTTTTATAGGTCGAACAATGTAAAAGGAAAGAGTGTGATGGGAGGTTAATAAGATCCTTCACACCTAAAGCTCTTCCAGTTGTGGACCATTAACCATCAGAGCCGAGTTCAAAGGGGGCCCTGGGAGCCGGGTTTCCTCCACTCCACCCAGAGGGATTAACACCTCCACAAGCCAACGCACTCTCACTCACAACCACTCACAACCGGCCCCTGAGACACACGGGACGGGGGGCGGCTGCAGCAGGTCTGTGTGTTACAGTGGGCCACCTGTGTTCTGAGAGATGACCAGTTCATAGATGCAAAGAAATTAAGTCGCTCGTGCACTAGTAACTACAGTATTATTTTGGGAGTATATGAGGTATTTGGAGCTTCTTTCAAAAAACTAGAAGTGGGAGTTGTGCTTAATGATATTGAAATGAATGATACTGAATGAAACATCTAATTGCAATTTCACTGACAAGCTTTACAACTGGATTTTGTTTTGCGATTTATGAAGAGTAGGATTTTGTTCTTTCTATGTCCAGAAACGTGGATTTAAATATGAACTCCAATTTTGGCATCATTTAAATATCGATTTGATTGCAATATATCTAGCAAAACAATCTGTGCATTATTTCACTATTTCTAAATTAATTGAATATGTAGTTGCTGCCGTGAGTAATGTGTAATATATATTTGCTCTACCACATATAATTAACACTCATTAAGTCCCAGATGTCGGACCAGAAAATGTCTGAAGGGCATAAGAGTAAAGACTGAACCAGGTCAAAACCAGGACTAAAGCAGGTGAGCACTGAGGGGGGCACTGAGGTGAGCACTGAGGTGAGCACTGAGGTGAGCACTGAGGGGGGCACTGAGGGGGGCACTGATGTGAGCACTGAGGTGAGCACTGAGGTGAGCACTGAGGGGGGCACTGAGGTGAGCACTGAGGTGAGCACTGAGGTGAGCACTGAGGGGGGCACTGAGGGGGGCACTGAGGTGAGCACTGAGGTGAGCACTGAGGTGAGCACTGAGGGGGGCACTGAGGGGGGCACTGATGTGAGCACTGAGGTGAGCACTGAGGTGAGCACTGAGGTGAGCACTGAGGGGGGCACTGAGGGGGGCACTGAGGTGAGCACTGAGGTGAGCACTGAGGTGAGCACTGAGGTGGACACTGAGGGGGTACTGAGGGGGGCACTGAGGTGGACACTGAGGGGGCACTGAAGGGGCACTGAAGGGGGCACTGAGGGTGGCACTGAGGTGGACACTGAGGGGGCACTGAGGGGGGCACTGAGGGGGGCACTGAGGGGGCACTGAGGTGGACACTGAGGTGAGCACTGAGGTGGGCACTGAGGGGGGCACTGAGGTGGACACTGAGGTGGACACTGAGGGGGCACTGAGGGAGGCACTGAGGGGGGCACTGAGGTGGACACTGAGGGGGCAATGAGGGGGGCACTGAGGTGGACACTGAGGTGAGCACTGAGGTGGGCACTGAGGGGGGCACTGAGGGGGGCACTGAGGTGAGCACTGAGGGGGGCACTGAGGTGGACACTGAGGGGGGCACTGAGGTGAGTACTGAGGTGGACACTGAGGTGAGCACTGAGGGGGGCACTGAGGTGAGCACTGAGGGGGGCACTAAGGTGGACACTGAGGTGAGCACTGAGGTGGACACTGAGGTGAGCACTGAGGTGGGCACTGAGGTGAGCACTGAGGTGGACACTGAGGTGAGCACTGAGGTGAGAACTGAGGTGAGAACTGAGGTGAGCACTGAGGTGAGCAATGAGGTGGACACTGAGGGGGGCACTGAGGTGGACACTGAGGGGGGCACTGAGGTGGACACTGAGGTGGACACTGAGGGGGGCACTGAGGGGGCACTGAGGGGGGCACTGAGGGGGGCACTGAGGGGGGCACTGAGGTGGACACTGAGGTGAGTACTGAGGTGAGTACTGAGGTGGACACTGAGGTGAGCACTGAGGGGGGCACTGAGGGGAGCACTGAGGGGGGCACTGAGGTGAGCACTGAGGGGGGCACTGAGGTGAGCACTGAGGTGAGCACTGAGGGGGGCACTGAGGGGGGCACTGAGGTGGACACTGAGGGGGGCACTGAGGTGAGTACTGAGGTGAGCACTGAGGTGAGCACTGAGGGGGGCACTGAGGGGGGCACTGAGGGGGGCACTGAGGTGAGCACTGAGGGGGGCACTGAGGGGGGCACTGAGGTGGACACTGAGGGGGGCACTGAAGTGAGTACTGAGGTGGACACTGAGGTGAGCACTGAGGGGGGCACTGAGGTGAGCACTGAGGGGGGCACTGAAGTGGACACTGAGGTGAGCACTGAGGGGGGCACTGAGGTGGACACTGAGGGGGGCACTGAGGTGAGTATTGAGGTGGACACTGAGGTGAGCACTGAGGTGAGCACTGAGGTGGACACTGAGGTGGACACTGAGGTGAGCACTGAGGTGGACACTGAGGGGGGCACTGAGGGGGGCACTGAGGTGGACACTGAGGGGGGCACTGAGGTGAGTACTGAGGTGGACACTGAGGTGAGCACTGAGGGGGGCACTGAGGTGGACACTGAGGTGAGCACTGAGGTGGACACTGAGGTGGACACTGAGGTGGACACTGAGGTGAGCACTGAGGTGGACACTGAGGGGGGCACTGAGGTGAGCACTGAGGTGGACACTGAGGTGAGCACTGAGGTGAGCAATGAGGTGGACACTGAGGTGAGCACTGAGGTGAGCACTGAGGTGAGCAATGAGGTGGACACTGAGGTGAGCACTGAGGGGGGCACTGAGGTGAGCACTGAGGGGGGCATTGAGGGGGGCACTGAGGTGGACACTGAGGGGGGCACTGAGGTGAGTACTGAGGTGGACACTGAGGTGAGCACTGAGGGGGGCACTGAGGTGGACACTGAGGTGTGCACTGAGGTGGACACTGAGGTGGACACTGAGGTGGACACTGAGGTGAGCACTGAGGTGGACACTGAGGGGGGCACTGAGGTGAGCACTGAGGTGGACACTGAGGTGATCACTGAGGTGAGCACTGAGGTGAGCACTGAGGTGAGCAATGAGGTGGACACTGAGGTGGACACTGAGGTGAGCACTGAGGTGGACACTGAGGGGGGGACCGAGGTGAGCACTGAGGTGGACACTGAGGTGAGCACTGAGGTGAGCACTGAGGTGAGCAATGAGGTGGACACTGAGGTGGACACTGAGGGGGCACTGAGGGGGCACTGAGGGGGGCACTGAGGTGAGCACTGAGGGGGGAACTGAGGGGGGCACTGAGGTGATCACTGAGGGGGGCACTGAGGTGAGCACTGAGGGGGGCACTGAGGGGGGCACTGAGGTGGACACTGAGGGGGGCACTGAGGTGAGTACTGAGGTGAACACTGAGGTGAGCACTGAGGGGGCACTGAGGTGAGCACTGAGGGGGGCACTGAGGTGGACACTGAGGTGAGCACTGAGGGGGGCACTGAGGTGGACACTGAGGGGGGCACTGAGGTGAGTACTGAGGTGGACACTGAGGTGAGCACTGAGGTGAGCACTGAGGTGGACACTGAGGTAGACACTGAGGTGAGCACTGAGGTGGACACTGAGGGGGGCACTGAGGGGGCACTGAGGTGGAAACTGAGGGGGGCACTGAGGTGAGTACTGAGGTGGACACTGAGGTGAGCACTGAGGGGGGCACTGAGGTGACACTGAGGTGAGCACTGAGGGGGGCATTGAGGTGGACACTGAGGTGAGCACTGAGGTGGACACTGAGGTGGACACTGAGGGGGGCACTGAGGTGGACACTGAGGGGGGCACTGAGGTGAGTACTGAGGTGGACACTGAGGTGAGCACTGAGGGGGGCACTGAGGTGAGCACTGAGGGGGGCACTGAGGTGGACACTGAGGTGAGCACTGACGTGGACACTGAGGTGGACACTGAGGTGGACACTGAGGTGAGCACTGAGGTGGACACTGAGGGGGGCACTGAGGGGGCACTGAGGGGGGCACTGAGGTGAGCACTGAGAGGGGCACTGAGGGGGGCACTGAGGGGGGCACTGAGGTGAGCACTGAGGGGGGCACTGAGGGGGGCACTGAGGTGGACACTGAGGGGGGCACTGAGGTGAGTACTGAGGTGAGCACTGAGGTGAGCACTGAGGGGGGCACTGAGGTGAGCACTGAGGGGGGCACTGAGGTGAGTACTGAGGTGAGCACTGAGGTGAGCACTGAGGGGGGCACTGAGGTGAGCACTGAGGGGGGCACTGAGGTGAGCACTGAGGTGAGCACTGAGGGGGGCATTGAGGGGGGCACTGAGGTGGACACTGAGGGGGGCACTGAGGTGGACACTGAGGTGAGCACTGAGGGGGGTACTGATGTGAGCACTGAGGGGGGCACTGAGGTGAGCACTGAGGGGGGCACTGAGGTGGACACTGAGGGGGGCACTGAGGTGAGTACTGAGGTGGACACTGAGGTGAGCACTGAGGTGGACACTGAGGTGGACACTGAGGTGAGCACTGAGGTGGACACTGAGGGGGGCACTGAGGTGGACACTGAGGGGGGCACTGAGGGGGGCACTGAGGTGGACACTGAGGTGAGCACTGAGGTGGACACTGAGGTGGACACTGAGGTGAGCACTGACGTGGACACTGAGGTGGACACTGAGGTGGACACTGAGGTGAGCACTGAGGTGGACACTGAGGGGGGCACAGAGGGGGCACTGAGGGGGGCACTGAGGTGAGCACTGAGAGGGGCACTGAGGGGGGCACTGAGGGGTGCACTGAGGTGAGCACTGAGGGGGGCACTGAGGTGAGCACTGAGGGGGGCACTGAGGGGGGCACTGAGGTGGACACTGAGGTGAGCACTGAGGGGGGCACTAAGGTGGACACTGAGGTGAGCACTGAGGTGGACACTGAGGTGAGCACTGAGGTGGGCACTGAGGTGAGCACTGAGGTGGACACTGAGGTGAGCACTGAGGTGAGAACTGAGGTGAGAACTGAGGTGAGCACTGAGGTGAGCAATGAGGTGGACACTGAGGGGGGCACTAAGGTGGACACTGAGGGGGGCACTGAGGTGGACACTGAGGGGGGCACTGAGGGGGGCACTGAGGTGAGCACTGAGGGGGGCACTGAGGTGAGCACTGAGGTGAGCACTGAGGGGGGCACTGAGGTGGACACTGAGGGGGGCACTGAGGTGAGTACTGAGGTGGACACTGAGGTGAGCACTGAGGGGGGCACTGAGGTGAGCACTGAGGGGGGCACTGAGGTGGACACTGAGGTGAGCACTGAGGGGGGCACTGAGGTGGACACTGAGGGGGGCACTGAGGTGAGTACTGAGGTGGACACTGAGGTGGACACTGAGGTGGACACTGAGGTGAGCACTGAGGTGGACACTGAGGGGGGCACTGAGGTGGACACTGAGGGGGGCACTGAGGTGAGTACTGAGGTGGACACTGAGGTGAGCACTGAGGGGGGCACTGAGGTGAGCACTGAGGGGGGCACTAAGGTGGACACTGAGGTGAGCACTGAGGTGGACACTGAGGTGAGCACTGAGGTGGGCACTGAGGTGAGCACTGAGGTGAGCACTGAGGTGAGAACTGAGGTGAGCACTGAGGTGAGCAATGAGGTGGACACTGAGGGGGGCACTGAGGTGGACACTGAGGGGGGCACTGAGGTGGACACTGAGGTGGACACTGAGGGGGGCACTGAGGTGGACACTGAGGGGGCACTGAGGGGGGCACTGAGGGGGGCACTGAGGGGGCACTGAGGGGGGCACTGAGGGGGGCACTGAGGTGGACACTGAGGGGGGCACTGAGGTGAGTACTGAGGTGAGTACTGAGGTGGACACTGAGGTGAGCACTGAGGGGGGCACTGAGGGGGGCACTGAGGTGAGCACTGAGGGGGGCACTGAGGTGAGCACTGAGGTGAGCACTGAGGGGGGCACTGAGGGGGGCACTGAGGTGGACACTGAGGGGGGCACTGAGGTGAGTACTGAGGTGAGCACTGAGGTGAGCACTGAGGGGGGCACTGAGGGGGGCACTGAGGTGAGCACTGAGGGGGGCACTGAGGTGGACACTGAGGGGGGCACTGAAGTGAGTACTGAGGTGGACACTGAGGTGAGCACTGAGGGGGCACTGAGGTGGACACTGAGGGGGGCACTGAGGTGAGTACTGAGGTGGACACTGAGGTGAGCACTGAGGTGAGCACTGAGGTGGACACTGAGGTGGACACTGAGGTGAGCACTGAGGTGAGCACTGAGGTGGACACTGAGGTGGACACTGAGGTGGACACTGAGGTGAGCACTGAGGTGAGCACTGAGGTGGACACTGAGGGGGGCACTGAGGTGAGTACTGAGGTGGACACTGAGGTGAGCACTGAGGTTAGCACTGAGGTGGACACTGAGGTGGACACTGAGGTGGACACTGAGGGGGGCACTGAGGTGAGTACTGAGGTGGACACTGAGGTGAGCACTGAGGGGGGCACTGAGGTGAGCACTGAGGGGGGCACTGAGGTGGACACTGAGGTGAGCACTGAGGTGGACACTGAGGTGGACACTGAGGTGGACACTGAGGTGAGCACTGAGGTGGACACTGAGGGGGGCACTGAGGTGAGCACTGAGGTGGACACTGAGGTGATCACTGAGGTGAGCACTGAGGTGAGCACTGAGGTGAGCAATGAGGTGCACACTGAGGTGGACACTGAGGTGAGCACTGAGGTGGACACTGAGGGGGGCACTGAGGTGAGCACTGAGGTGATCACTGAGGTGATCACTGAGGTGAGCACTGAGGTGAGCAATGAGGTGGACACTGAGGTGGACACTGAGGTGAGCACTGAGGTGGACACTGAGGGGGGCACTGAGGTGAGCACTGAGGTGGACACTGAGGTGAGCACTGAGGTGAGCACTGAGGAGAGCAATGAGGTGGACACTGAGGTGGACACTGAGGGGGCACTGAGGGGGCACTGAGGGGGGCACTGAGGAGAGCACTGAGGGGGGAACTGAGGGGGGCACTGAGGTGAGCACTGAGGGGGGCACTGAGGTGAGCACTGAGGGGGGCACTGAGGGGGGCACTGAGGGGGGCACTAAGGTGGACACTGAGGTGAGCACTGAGGTGGACACTGAGGTGAGCACTGAGGTGGGCACTGAGGTGAGCACTGAGGTGAGCACTGAGGTGAGAACTGAGGTGAGCACTGAGGTGAGCAATGAGGTGGACACTGAGGGGGGCACTGAGGTGGACACTGAGGGGGGCACTGAGGTGGACACTGAGGTGGACACTGAGGGGGGCACTGAGGTGGACACTGAGGGGGCACTGAGGGGGGCACTGAGGGGGCACTGAGGGGGGCACTGAGGTGAGCACTGAGGGGGGCACTGAGGTGGACACTGAGGGGGGCACTGAGGTGAGTACTGAGGTGGACACTGAGGTGAGCACTGAGGGGGGCACTGAGGTGAGCACTGAGGGGGGCACTGAGGTGGACACTGAGGTGAGCACTGAGGGGGGCACTGAGGTGGACACTGAGGGGGGCACTGAGGTGAGTACTGAGGTGGACACTGAGGTGGACACTGAGGTGGACACTGAGGTGAGCACTGAGGTGGACACTGAGGGGGGCACTGAGGTGGACACTGAGGGGGGCACTGAGGTGAGTACTGAGGTGGACACTGAGGTGAGCACTGAGGGGGGCACTGAGGTGAGCACTGAGGGGGGCACTAAGGTGGACACTGAGGTGAGCACTGAGGTGGACACTGAGGTGAGCACTGAGGTGGGCACTGAGGTGAGCACTGAGGTGAGCACTGAGGTGAGAACTGAGGTGAGCACTGAGGTGAGCAATGAGGTGGACACTGAGGGGGGCACTGAGGTGAGCACTGAGGTGGACACTGAGGGGGGCACTGAGGTGAGCACTGAGGTGGACACTGAGGTGAGCACTGAGGTGAGCAATGAGGTGGACACTGAGGTGGACACTGAGGGGGCACTGAGGGGGCACTGAGGGGGCACTGAGGGGGGCACTGAGGTGAGCACTGAGGGGGGAACTGAGGGGGCCACTGAGGTGAGCACTGAGGGGGGCACTGAGGTGAGCACTGAGGGGGGTACTGAGGGGGGCACTGAGGGGGGCACTAAGGTGGACACTGAGGTGAGCACTGAGGGGGGCACTGAGGGGGGCACTGAGGTGAGCACTGAGGGGGGCACTGAGGTGAGCACTGAGGTGAGCACTGAGGGGGGCACTGAGGGGGGCACTGAGGTGGACACTGAGGGGGGCACTGAGGTGAGCACTGAGGGGGGCACTGAGGGGGGCACTGAGGTGAGCACTGAGGGGGGCACTGAGGTGGACACTGAGGGGGGCACTGAAGTGAGTACTGAGGTGGACACTGAGGTGAGCACTGAGGGGGCACTGAGGTGGACACTGAGGGGGGCACTGAGGTGAGTACTGAGGTGGACACTGAGGTGAGCACTGAGGTGAGCACTGAGGTGGACACTGAGGTGGACACTGAGGTGAGCACTGAGGTGAGCACTGAGTTGGACACTGAGGTGGACACTGAGGTTGACACTGAGGTGAGCACTGAGGTGAGCACTGAGGTGGACACTGAGGGGGGCACTGAGGTGAGTACTGAGGTGGACACTGAGGTGAGCACTGAGGTGAGCACTGAGGTGGACACTGAGGTGGACACTGAGGTGGACACTGAGGGGGGCACTGAGGTGAGTACTGAGGTGGACACTGAGGTGAGCACTGAGGGGGGCACTGAGGTGAGCACTGAGGGGGGCACTGAGGTGGACACTGAGGTGAGCACTGAGGTGGACACTGAGGTGGACACTGAGGTGGACACTGAGGTGAGCACTGAGGTGGACACTGAGGGGGGCACTGAGGTGAGCACTGAGGTGGACACTGAGGTGATCACTGAGGTGAGCACTGAGGTGAGCACTGAGGTGAGCAATGAGGTGCACACTGAGGTGGACACTGAGGTGAGCACTGAGGTGGACACTGAGGGGGGCACTGAGGTGAGCACTGAGGTGATCACTGAGGTGAGCACTGAGGTGAGCAATGAGGTGGACACTGAGGTGGACACTGAGGTGAGCACTGAGGTGGACACTGAGGGGGGCACTGAGGTGAGCACTGAGGTGGACACTGAGGTGAGCACTGAGGTGAGCACTGAGGTGAGCAATGAGGTGGACACTGAGGTGGACACTGAGGTGGACACTGAGGGGGCACTGAGGGGGGCACTGAGGTGAGCACTGAGGGGGGAACTGAGGGGGGCACTGAGGTGAGCACTGAGGGGGGCACTGAGGTGAGCACTGAGGGGGGCACTGAGGGGGGCACTGAGGTGGACACTGAGGGGGGCACTGAGGTGAGTACTGAGGTGGACACTGAGGTGAGCACTGAGGGGGCACTGAGGTGAGCACTGAGGGGGGCACTGAGGTGGACACTGAGGTGAGCACTGAGGGGGGCACTGAGGTGGACACTGAGGGGGGCACTGAGGTGAGTACTGAGGTGGACACTGAGGTGAGCACTGAGGTGAGCACTGAGGTGGACACTGAGGTAGACACTGAGGTGAGCACTGAGGTGGACACTGAGGGGGGCACTGAGGGGGCACTGAGGTGGACACTGAGGGGGGCACTGAGGTGAGTACTGAGGTGGACACTGAGGTGAGCACTGAGGGGGGCACTGAGGTGACACTGAGGTGAGCACTGAGGGGGGCACTGAGGTAGACACTGAGGTGAGCACTGAGGTGGACACTGAGGTGGACACTGAGGGGGGCACTGAGGTGGACACTGAGGGGGGCACTGAGGTGAGTACTGAGGTGGACACTGAGGTGAGCACTGAGGGGGGCACTGAGGTGAGCACTGAGGGGGGCACTGAGGTGGACACTGAGGTGAGCACTGACGTGGACACTGAGGTGGACACTGAGGTGGACACTGAGGTGAGCACTGAGGTGGACACTGAGGGGGGCACTGAGGGGGCACTGAGGGGGGCACTGAGGTGAGCACTGAGAGGGGCACTGAGGGGGGCACTGAGGGGGGCACTGAGGTGAGCACTGAGGGGGGCACTGAGGTGAGCACTGAGGGGGGCACTGAGGGGGGCACTGAGGTGGACACTGAGGGGGGCACTGAGGTGAGTACTGAGGTGAGCACTGAGGTGAGCACTGAGGGGGGCACTGAGGTGAGCACTGAGGGGGGCACTGAGGTGAGCACTGAGGGGGGCATTGAGGGGGGCACTGAGGTGGACACTGAGGGGGGCACTGATGTGAGTACTGAGGTGGACACTGAGGTGAGCACTGAGGGGGGTACTGAGGTGAGCACTGAGGGGGGCACTGAGGTGAGCACTGAGGGGGGCACTGAGGTGGACACTGAGGGGGGCACTGAGGTGAGTACTGAGGTGGACACTGAGGTGAGCACTGAGGTGGACACTGAAGTGGACACTGAGGTGAGCACTGAGGTGGACACTGAGGGGGGCACTGAGGTGGACACTGAGGGGGGCACTGAGGGGGGCACTGAGGTGGACACTGAGGTGGACACTGAGGTGAGCACTGACGTGGACACTGAGGTGGACACTGAGGTGGACACTGAGGGGGGCACAGAGGGGGCACTGAGGGGGGCACTGAGGTGAGCACTGAGAGGGGCACTGAGGTGGACACTGAGGTGAGCACTGACGTGGACACTGAGGTGGACACTGAGGTGGACACTGAGGGGGGCACAGAGGGGGCACTGAGGGGGGCACTGAGGTGAGCAGTGAGAGGGGCACTGAGGGGGGCACTGAGGGGGGCACTGAGGTGAGCACTGAGGGGGGCACTGAGGTGAGCACTGAGGGAGGCACTGAGGGGGGCACTGAGGTGGACACTGAGGTGAGCACTGAGGTGGACACTGAGGTGGACACTGAGGTGAGCACTGAGGTGAGCACTGAGGGGGGCACTGAGGTGAGCACTGAGGTGGGCACTGAGGTGGACACTGAGGGGGGCACTGAGGTGAGCACTGAGGGGGGCACTGAGGTGGACACTGAGGTGAGCACTGAGGTGAGCACTGAGGGGGGCACTGAGGTGAGCACTGAGGTGGACACTGAGGTGGACACTGAGGGGGGCACTGAGGTGGACACTGAGGTGAGCACTGAGGTGAGCACTGAGGTCGACACTGAGGTGAGCACTGAGGTGAGCACTGAGGGGGGCACTGAGGTGAGCACTGAGGTGAGCACTGAGGTGGACACTGAGGTGAGCACTGAGGTGAGCACTGAGGGGGGCACTGAGGTGAGCACTGAGGGGGACACTGAGGGGGGCACTGAGGTGGACACTGAGGGGGGTACTGAGGTGAGCACTGAGGGGGACACTGAGGTGAGCACTGAGGTGAGCACTGAGGTGAGCACTGAGGGGGGCACTGAGGTGAGCACTGAGGGGGGCACTGAGGTGAGCACTGAGGGGGGCACTGAGGTGAGCACTGAGGGGGGCACTGAGGTGGACACTGAGGTGGACACTGAGGTGGACACTGAGGTGAGCACTGAGGTGAGCACTGAGGTGGACACTGAGGTGAGCACTGAGGGGGGCACTGAGGTGGACACTGAGGTGAGCACTGAGGTGGACACTGAGGTGGACACTGAGGTGGACACTGAGGTGAGCACTGAGGGGGGCACTGAGGTGGACACTGAGGTGAGCACTGAGGGGGGCACTGAGGTGGACACTGAGGTGAGCACTGAGGTGGACACTGAGGTGGACACTGAGGTGGACACTGAGGTGGACACTGAGGTGAGCACTGAGGTGAGCACTGAGGTGGACACTGAGGTGAGCACTGAGGGGGGCACTGAGGTGGACACTGAGGTGAGCACTGAGGGGGGCACTGAGGTGGACACTGAGGTGGACACTGAGGTGGACACTGAGGTGAGCACTGAGGTGGACACTGAGGTGAGCACTGAGGGGGGCACTGAGGTGGACACTGAGGTGGACACTGAGGTGGACACTGAGGTGGACACTGAGGTGAGCACTGAGGTGAGCACTGAGGTGGACACTGAGGTGAGCACTGAGGGGGGCACTGAGGTGGACACTGAGGTGGACACTGAGGTGGACACTGAGGTGGACACTGAGGTGAGCACTGAGGTGAGCACTGAGGTGGACACTGAGGTGAGCACTGAGGGGGGCACTGAGGTGGACACTGAGGTGAGCACTGAGGGGGGCACTGAGGTGAGCACTGAGGGGGGCACTGAGGTGAGCACTGAGGGGGGCACTGAGGTGGACACTGAGGTGAGCACTGAGGGGGGCACTGAGGTGGACACTGAGGTGAGCACTGAGGGGGGCACTGAGGTGGACACTGAGGTGGACACTGAGGTGGACACTGAGGTGGACACTGAGGTGAGCACTGAGGTGAGCACTGAGGTGGACACTGAGGTGAGCACTGAGGGGGGCACTGAGGTGAGCACTGAGGGGGGCACTGAGGTGAGCACTGAGGGGGGCACTGAGGTGGACACTGAGGTGAGCACTGAGGGGGGCGAGTTATACCATCAGCACAGTTAGGGAAGAATATCGAATTGCAATTTATGTTTTAACAATAGGATTCTGTTCAAAGTTCTTATTTTATATCATGTTTGTTCAGAACAAAAAACGCTGCTGTTTCTAGGACTAGGACAGAACATTTAGTGGTTTATAGAGTAAATGATGCTACTTGGAAATGGTAATTATGGTACAATTGCGATTTGCTAATTGCTTCCATTCAAATTGTGCTTTCGATTCGATTGCGATGAATCTTGTCTGTTTATCATTCCAGGGGAGCCACGAGCAGGAGAGCCCAGCCAGCGTTTGGGGCTCCACCTGTCCACTGCCCACGTTCAGACAAGTGCTGGGGTCCGGTTCTGGGGTCCGGTTCTGGGGTCCGGTTCTGGGGTCCGGTTCTGGGGTCCGGTTCTGGGGTCCGGCTCTGCTCTGAAGCTCGCCGAAGAGCAGCTGAGCCCGTGGGACCCTTTCAAACCAGTGCACGATATTTACCCATCACGTGCGACACTGGGTCCTTCGC
>NW_027315757.1:7006247-7146755 GCF_026437365.1 Eucyclogobius newberryi
TTGTATTAAAACAGAAATGTATTGGTAGTCAAACTGTGTCAAAATAAAAGTTAACACAGACAAAACCGAGATTAAATCAAGACTAATTTAAAAGGAATCAAACTTTTGCCAACGTTTTATTTTTAAAACAGTACAATGCGTGAGTTATCGTGACTTTGCCCAATATTTCAATTGTCGCGATATCGATTATTGCGTCACCCAATGCTGCAGTACGGATACTTCTGCGACATATTGTTGTGCTGCTCTAACTAAAATGAACACACTGGTCTTATTATAGGTATAAGAACTATGTCTCGCAGAAATCAAAGCGCTCTTTCCAGCAGTCTGTGCAGTTAAAACTATATTGTTATTCCACTTTGGACATATGTAGTTCACAGCCTGCACATGTCCAATAGTGGAGGTGCCAGGCTGTAATAAAGTGACCATGTTCCACTATAAATGTTAGCACAATGTGGAGTATGACGGGAACAGCACTAACCACAGTCTGTGCGCTGGAGCCAGACCTATCTGCCTGTCAATACCATCAGGCTCCAGACCTGCAGACAGCAAGAGGCTCCAGGAGTGGGCTTAGAACCTCACTTTTGAATGGTGTCGCCCCCTATTGTCAGTATTTCATCAAACAATTTGCATCAAGCCCCGCCAGGACCAGGACTAGACCAGATCTCAAAAAGGGTGACATCGTTTCCTCTCTAAGGCGAGAGTTTTGTAGTTGTTTTCGCGAGCCCGCCGACGTCAAAAACGGAGATCCAAAAAGATCGACTAGTAGATTAACCATGAGATGAACTTAAAGGATGCGGGGTGGGCGTGGCTTTGGCTCGGTCTCCCATTCATGTGTTTGAACGAGGAAATGAAGAATACGCGTCTTGACCGATTGTATCAGAATCATTTTGTCGCTGCCATTTAAGTAGCACAAGTCCTCCTCATGTGGACATGTCCTCCTCATGGGGACAAGTCCTCCTCATGTGGACAAGTCCTCCTCATGTGGACAAGTCCTCCTCATGTGGACAAGTCCTCCTCATGTGGACAAGTCCTCCTCATGTGGACATGTCCTCCTCATGTGGACAAGTCCTCCTCATGTGGACATGTCCTCCTCATGTGGACATGTCCTCCTCATGTGGACAAGTCCTCCTCATGTGGACATGTCCTCCTCATGTGGACATGTCCTCCTCATGTGGACATGTCCTCCTCATGTGGACAAGTCCTCCTCATGTGGACATGTCCTCCTCATGTGGACAAGTCCTCCTCATGTGGACAAGTCCTCCTCATGTGGACATGTCCTCCTCATGGGGACAAGTCCTCCTCATGTGGACATGTCCTCCTCATGTGGACAAGTCCTCCTCATGTGGACATGTCCTCCTCATGTGGACAAGTCCTCCTCATGTGGACAAGTCCTCCTCATGTGGACAAGTCCTCCTCATGTGGACATGTCCTCCTCATGTGGACATGTCCTCCTCATGTGGACAAGTCCTCCTCATGTGGACAAGTCCTCCTCATGTGGACAAGTCCTCCTCATGTGGACATGTCCTCCTCATGTGGACATGTCCAGCTCGTCTGGATCAATAAGACATTTTCATTCATTGCACACTTTGTGTTCCTGTCAAGACTCAATAAAGTTGATCAAAGTGACTTGTTTGGTCACAAGATGATTCATTTTCTGAGAAGCTCTGTCTGGGACTACTTTCTGTCTGATCACTGTGAGTTCCACCTTCCATTAAACAGTTTATGACATTGCAACGGCAGCGGTCCATCTCTGAAACCTATGGAAGGAATGTTTACTTTCAAAACAAAGTACACTGGATGTAAGGGTGTTACACATGAATACAGGCCATCATAGTACTCCACATTAAAGGTGAAGTTCATTCATTCACCAGACTCAGGGTTCAGGCAATAACTTTTTGTAGTCTACTTTATTGTGCAGTTGCCCAACATTTAATCATAAATATTGTGAACAGGCTGCACACCAGTGATGCATCTATTATCTTAGAATAATATCTCAGAATAATCAGGGTTATTTTCAATTTCTTGCATTGATAATTATAATGATGTAGATAATGTAGAGCGGTGGTAGTTGGGCCTATATTCTAAGAATCCAAGAAATGTATTTAGAATAAAATTTTATTTTTAAATTCAACTCCGACTTGTAGATGGTAGAGATGTGATTTCTATTCCGTCCTCCCCTCTTAAAAAATGACAAGGAAAGTCCGTGAAACAACAAATTAAAAAACTCTCGCCTAAACAACTAAATATTCTGTATAAAAGCTGCAAACGCTGTATCTTAAACTACCACAAAGATGTTCTGAGATGCATGGGATTCTTGTACAGTTCAGATTTCAGTTTATGCTCCTGGACCTGATTCTAAAGGACACCATATCATGCAAAACTGACTTTACTGGGCTTTTAACCATGTTATTGCACACTGGACTTTCATTCATTTACTAAGTCCTCTACTCTGAGCCTCACAAAACACGGCTTCAATTGTCCCAGATTGACAGATTTCATATGTGTCACTGTCCACAAATCACCTCCAGACTCGTTCTGAGCATTTCTACATTAAACCCGCTTCATAACAACTGCGTGCTTACATATGCATTTTGGGGCCAATGATTAAAAGGTCAAAGCTTATTTTAGCAGTCAACTAGTAATGATTAAAGTGATTAATCATTGCAGCCCTATTTAAGATGTCGGTGCCACTTTATTACACATTAGCCTTAATAAAGCATGAACAAAGGCTTCTTTTATAACTAACAAATAGTGCTAAGCAAGATTCATTCCTAATAAACTATTTAAATAAAGAGTTAGGGTTAGTGTATTATTAAGGAGCATGAATCATTCTCTGAGCATTTCTACATTAAACCCGCTTCATAACAACTGCGTGCTTACATATGCATTTTGGGGCCAGCTAGATTTTGTATATTTCCACATGGTAATTCCCTCTGCTGCCAGTAGATGGAGTGCTAACACAACTCCTGATGTGGGAATGCCTGACGGAAAGTAATGTATGCTTTCAGTAGATACATCAAGTTCTTAAACACGAGCTGCCAATGCAAATAGATAGTAACAATACAAAAAATCTAATTGCAATCGTGTTTGTCAGAAATGTCTTGTCACAAAAACACAATCACATATTTCTTTAGTCTAAACTTTTATAGTATTTTGTAGTCTAAAATAAACAAAAAAGTGTCTAAATTAATAGGAAATCTAAATGTTTGATACTTCGGCCTCAACCACAGCATTCACAGTCACATTGTAGCACGTTCTGGCTTCATGTCCATAACGTCTGAAGATTATCAGCGCTTTAAGGTGATGGAGTTATTGGTGTTAGTGACTGTTAGTCCCGCTTCAGACGCCTCGTACACACAACAGTGTCAACAGTGGCACGGAAACAAACCAAAAATTATGAAACTGTTGCTTAAAAAGTTCAAAGCGGAGTGATTTGGTTTGGATGAGTGTTTGCTGTCACTCAGCAACAAGCAGAAGTGTGGTGGTCTGTGAGGGCCTTCCTTCTGCTATTTTTCACAGCAAACTCACATTCTTAGCATTCTTCCAGGAGACCACGGCAGTCCATCTTAAAGTCAAGTCCAAGGAGCCATTCACAAAATCCCACAGGACCAAAACGCAACACTTAAGTCAACGATAAAGTCAGAAACAAAAACTGGAAAATACATAAAGGTAGATGGTGATCTCTAATCAGTTATAACAGAATGTATTCAACATCATATTGACCCAATAACAGTGTGTGTACATGTAACAAGTAGCAATGAAGAGCAAATCAAATAGATTTAAGATTTATGTTCTTAGTAGTTGAATACTTTACAATTATTTATTTGATTAGTCAGATCTGTGGTTCTATTGTAATCAGATGAAGACTTGTAAAAATGAGAGAATATTTACAAAAAAGTGCATTGTGAAAATTACCAATTGTTGCCGTTTTGACAAAATGATGCTACAGTTTTGAGTCTATATAGTCAAGAAAATGATTAACAATGATTAAAAGGTCAAAGCTTATTTTAGCAGTCAACTAGTAATGATTAAAGTGATTAATCATTGCAGCCCTATTTAAGATGTCGGTGCCACTTTATTACACATTAGCCTTAATAAAGCATGAACAAAGGCTTCATTTATAACTAACAAATAGTGCCACTGTCCAGGGTGTACCCCGCCTAAGGCCCGAAGTCACTGGGATAGGCTCCAGTCACCCGCGACCCCGAAAGGGAACAAGCGGTAGAAAATGGATGGATGGAAGATTCATTCCTAATAAACTATTTAAATAAAGAGTTAGGGTTAGTGTATTATTAAGGAGCATGAATCATTCTTAATAAAGCATTAGTTCATTATGAATTAAGTCTTTGTTCATGCTTTATTAAGGATGTTAAAAGTCTAGTTATTATTAAGTGTTACGGAGCTGTCTAAAGATGAAGATGTACTAATAGTTTGAATATAATGGTGATTGCCCCATGTTCAGGTCTATTATATTATATCATATTATATTATATTAAAAAGGACATTGTACTTCCAAGATCTATTTTCTTCCCAAAAACAATATGCACTAGTAATACAAACAGTGTCTAGTAATGTAATAGCACTTTTATAACACAAATCAAGAAATACATTCGCTTTTACACATATTATTAATTTAATGTTAGCCGTCTAGTCTCTGTTATTATGAATCGCAGTCATTTGCCATTTACTACAATCAGACGGAAAGGGCTATTTCCAAGAAGAACAACAACTCTTCACCATTTAAACATGTTTTACTCCCAAACTTAACATTTCCATGAAGCCCAAGAACGTGCAAGGTGCGTCAATTATGTACGAAAAGCGAATAAAGAAAGTGGCAGACAGAGCGACCACCAGCTCCCCGGTCATAGAGCGCCGTTGCCCTCCAGGAAATAGCCGGCGCCTTCCCGGCTCCGGTCCGCGGGGACACGGGATTCGTGAAACGCGGAGCGGGGCTATAGCTACCTGTTAGTCGCAGCTTCACCGGGCCGTTCCGCCGGATGCCTTGGTTCGACATGTTACGCCTCTGGCCCCGCAGGCTTCACCGCAGGACGGACACAGCCTCTGCCTCAGTGCGGTGCGGGGGAACCGGGGGAACGGGCAGGTTTCGGGAGCTCTCCGTCAGTTTTAGACAATAATGGAGTCAGTGCATTGTGGCCCGGATGTGGAGCGGAGCGCTGCCATGGCCGTGACGACGTCTGCTCGCGAACCGCCCGAATTAAACAGAAAAACGGAAAGAAAAGAGACGAGCAAAGCGCCGCTGCAACGCGCATGGACCGCGTACGCGTCTGCGCGGGGCAAACGCGTGAGATACGGTTCGGGTAGAGCCCAAAAAACGGCGGTTGTAGCGGGGGGTGTGGGTTCACATCTTCCGCGCGTCCCCGGAGCTGGAGCGTCCTCGGAGCGGGCTTGTGTCTGCTCTGTGGCCGCCGCTGCTGCCGCTGGATGTGGTGGTGGTGGAGGCGCGGAGCAGAGCGGTGTGGAGCCGGGTTGTGCTGCTGCTGGTGGTGGTGGTGGTGGAGTCTGCTCTGGAGGCGGCCGCACGGGAGATCACCGCTGACGAAAGCACACTTTGGGGGAGTGAAACATCGCTCCAGTTCCACATGTGGCTCCTCACTACGGTTCACCGCGGCTGAAGCGCGCGGAGGCGGGCGGGGAAGCGCGGCAGTTAAAGGGTCTTATTTAAAGTCCATATGACACGTTACACTGCACTTTACAGTAAAACAAAAGGGAATATATATATTATATTTTAGATTTGACCAAATATTTAGTCTGTTTTTCTCCAATTTGGAAATTATTAGTTACTTTATAATGTTACTTCCTGGTTGGACATGGCCAGCAATTATGACATAAGTGGAGGTTATGTCAGATCAGCTTGTAAAAAAGGGCCAAAGTGCATTTAAATCAAACAATAGTTATGATTTGACAAATAATTACACCTGACAGCACCTGTCATATTTTGTTGTCATAAAAAGGTGCAAGTTACTTGCAAATGTTTTCTGTACTTTAAATGGAATGGCGCTTTATGACGTCACAGAGGTGGAGGTATACCATTTTTCGAACACAGAGCTGCTTTTTCTTAACTTTTGGTCTATTTTTCTTCAAACTAGAACTTGACTGAAAAACTATAATCATTCTTTACCACAGGGACCAAAACACCAAACCTCATTAGAAAAAAAAATGTCATGGTCTTTGACGGGTCGATCATATGATTGTTTTTCTAATTACATTTGGTGTGATTATGCATTTGGTAAATATTCATCATGGTTTTACATCAGGAAAGTTGTAGTGGAAGAAAAGACAGAATTCCTCAGTTGTATTCATCAGTCAAACCCCGTCACACGTGCACTTACCTACACAAATCCCTCAAATATAATGAGATGTCATTTTTCTGGAAGAACGCACAATAGAGTCTTGTTTGCATGAAGTTTTTGATTTCATGAAATGTGCAAAGCAGGAGACAAGCAGATGACATGTTAAAGAGACCAATTCAAATCTGAAAGCCATGATTAAAATGTAAATAGCTTTTATAAAAATAACGTTGGTGTGGTTAAACATGATGCAAAGCTCAAATATTTGACATTAACGTCCACACGGTTAGTACACATGATCTAAACTTTATTTACAGTCATACTTTTCAGTCATGTTAAAATAGTTTATTGTACATCACATTCAAAATAACAGTTATAAGAAAAAGACGCACAGAAGCCACAAGAGCAGTAGACATTAGAGTTCAGTTCAGAAAGTTATTAGAAGTTGAAAGTGCTTTGGTTTTCATTGATCTGGAACGCATAACCGTCTGTGGTGACTTCTGGGGCCACGTCTGGTACGACCTCCTCCTGTGAAGGACAAGAACAGGGGAAGTCAATGAGCAGAAGTCCCCACCGTCCAAATAAGGAGTTCTACTCAAAACAACTGCTCTTCTGTCAAGGCTTATCATTCTGGACCTATGAGAGTTTTAAAATGGTCCAGAAAAGTTACATAGTTAAAGAAACCCACCTCTGCAGAGAAGTATTTCTCAATGATGTTCAGAGCAGCTTTGTAGACCATCTCATTTTCGTGTGACTGCAGCGCCTCGATCCGGTCCAGTCCTCCACACTCTTCAACCATGAGACTCAACTTGTCAGACTCGTTAATCTTATCCCCGGCCTGCAGTGCAACAAGAACACACATGACCATCCAAAGACAATACATCGAAAAAAGGAACAGTTGCAGAAAAGCAGGACATGCTCCACAGTCTTACCATGAAGATATTAGTGATGGCATCCAGGATGACCAGGACAGTCTTGCTGTCCTTGGATGAGAGCAGGCTGAGCAGAGGCTCCAGCACATTGGCCTGAACGAGGTAGACCACCTGCTGAACAGTGCCCCCGCTGGTGAAGTTTGTCACAGCCCACACAGCCTCTTTCTGGGTTTTGTAGTCGCCCTAGTGATAAAACATGAGATCACACCATGAGCCAAAAGAAAAGTAACAACATCTATAAACATCATGTCAGCCATTTCATATTCTGACTAAATGTTGGAAATGTATTGGCAATACAAATTTGGAAGTCAATTAAAAAAAAAGTCTTCAAACCCTCAAATGTTTACTACTAAAGAATCAAGCATTTTAGAACATGTTTTAGTGTTAGCACATATTAAGCCCTCTGCAGAGAGAATTCCACCAGAAGGCCGAGTTAAACAGAAGTAATCAGCCAGAGGGGGAAGCCTCTACTCAGTAGTTTTCAGACCCACCTTCTGCAGGACCTCCACCAGGTAGGGGACGACGCCAGAGTCGATGACCTCCTGGATCTGGGCATCCTTCCCTGCAGTGATGTTGGAGAGCGTCCAGGCCGCCTCCTTCTGAATGTTGGCCTTGTTGTGGCGCAGCAGCGGCGGGAACATGACCAGAGCTCCAGCATCGAGCACTGACTGGGTCTGCTCGTCTGTGCCCGTCACGATGTTCCCCAAGGCCCTCAGGGACGGGGTCTGAAAGGAGGGAAGCATCAAGTTAGAAAGGAATACAAATGTTGGCCCTGCAGCGGTTACATCTAAACTGTTCAGACAATGCCTTTCAGTACGATTAAAGTAGTTTGTTTAGTGAAGAGGGGAGATAATTAGCAGAATTGTGGTAGTTGCAACCATCTCACTTCAAAAAAAAAAATTGGGGTCAAAATTCTAATGTTTCAAACTCTGCTTTCATTTTGAGGCAAAGACACAAACACTTTGTCCTTATTCTCATGCCCCCGGCTCTTCTAGAGCTAAAGTGTTGAAGCGGCTCGTGCATACGTACAATGACCGTGAGCTCTCCGGAGCCCAGCAGATTGACCAGGCGCTTGACGATGCCGGTCTGGACCACCACCTCGATGCGGTCGTTGGATCCGTCTGTCAGGTAGGACAGGGCCCAGCAGGCGTCGGCCAGAACCTCCCGGTCGTCGCTGTGGAGCAGACGCATGAGGGAGGGAAGGATCTGCTGCACGGCGCTCAAGGGGGGAGACGGGCTCTTGTTCCGGCACAGGTTTGACAGGGTCCACGTCACGTTCCTCAGGTAGTCCTTCTGCACCCGTCACAAACACAGATGGAACTCGGTATGGGATAAGCATTCTAAAATTTGGAAATAGGTCAAGAACAGAGCATGCGCTGCAATATTGAGATTTAAAACTAATAGTATATTTAAACATGGCACTTGGGCCTGTCACAATTTACAACTTTACACTACTTATTCTTTTTTTTTTTAGTAGTGGTTGTAGTGAATATCTTCAAATATTAACAAAATATCCCATTTTATTCTGCATAAAAACTTCTGACCCAGTCATTTAGACGGGAACAAACAGGTCTTTTGTCTGTTCACAGATGTATTTGTCTTTAAATTCTGGAAATGTTTAAAATGAGAACCAAATTCTATGGAACACAATCAAAACTAGATGCTTTTCCCATATTGGTCCAGGCTTATGTCGCACTCACATTAATATCGCTGATGTCTGGAACGGCCAAGAGTGTGAGCAGAGGGGCCACAGCGCCGTGTTTGATGACCCGGTCCCTGAGGGCCGAACCGTCACCTACAAACAGAACATCCACAACATTGAACCCGTTGTACTTACACTCGAGCCACGACGCTTCATCAGGAGACATCGTGTGACTTACCGGCGATGTTCCCCAGAGCCCACACCGCCTGCTCGCTGATGTGTCTGTGAGGCGAGGTGACCAGGCTGATGAAGGCGGGAATGGCCCCTCCCTCCACCACGGCGGCGGTTTGGTCCGACGTGCCCGAGGCGATGTTGGTCAGGGCCCAGGACGCCTCGAACTGGATGGGCGGACAGTCGGCGAGGGCCAGGAACGACACGAACTTTGGGATGAGCCCGGCGCTGATCATCTTGTTGATGGGAGGGTTGCGGTCGCGGGACAACAGCTTTCTAGAAATAGTGATAATTTTAAAAAAAAAAGGTCAATATAAAGCCGCTGAATTCCAAGGCTCTAAAGCGGCTGCAGATTTACCTTGCGGCTTGCGTGGCCAGGAGCTGAGTGTCACTATTGCCACTGTTGATTCCAGCGACAATCTCTTCCACGGTCCACTGTTGGGCAGCCTGCGAAACGGTGCATATGATAGTCAGAGACAGGGCAAACGACACTGGGTTTGCTGAAGAACAAGTCTTTGCAAAGGATTCTGTCACATAACCTTCAAAATATAAACATATGATAAAGATAATGAGGATTCCAATCGTTATTTGGACTGTACGGACTCAAAACGCATACAAACATCTGTTGGTTTTTAGAGGGTGGTTAGACTGACAAGTTCACTTTGAAAACTGAAGCAAAGTTGACTAAAAAATTGTTTCAGGAACTTTAAAGTTAAAAAAAAAAGTAAAGTTCAGTGTATTTTTTTTCTATTGTTTTAGAGTAACAGCTTTCGTTTTATAATTTCAAAAGAACAGCTGATTCATTTAAGTTCTTTTATCAGATGTGTTCAAAAAGGAATAAATTGGGAGGGAATAAGTCAGAGGATCCACCTCATTGTAACAGGATAACAACAATTATGAGAAGTCTTTTTTAGATAATTCTATAAAAGGCAACATTTTTTTTTTTTTAAGTGTACACATTCCTTTGACTAGTCGACACCTAAACTAGTAGTCGTGGCCCTGTTACTGCAGTAACTTATACTTGTTTGAATAGTACCAGAGGGAGAACTGGAGACCACCCACAGCCCGTGAGCCGGTGGTCTCAGTCGGACACTCACTTGACCGTTCTGGCTCTTCTCTTGCAGAGGAGAAGTCGCCTCGTCCGGAAACGTGGCCACATTTCGTCTTTTGAACATCTGGTCATCTTTCTTGGCTTTCCTGAGCTCCACGTTGCTATCGACTCTCCTGCGCCGAAGTTCCTGTCAAAGAAGAAGCAGGAAACGGTTAAGAACCTACAGCTAGCTAACGGTTCCAAACTCTCGCGGATCAAAAACACACTTACTGCCACATCTTTGCCTTTGTTCTTGAACTGGGTCAGGCGTTGTACGTTCTCAGCCATTTTTCAAGAGGTTAAAAAGTGGATTTGGAGGCAAAGAATCTGTAAAAACGAGAATATTTAGACGAGTTCACGTGCGATAGCGACGAAAACGCGGTGGTATCGCGTGGTTTCGATGCGCGCGACTAAATGACACCCTGCATACAAGGCTAGAGCGGCATCGGGTTTAACACAAAAATAACGCTAAAAGCTGGTTAATTAGCACATACATTTCAATAACCTACATCTACAATATATATTAAACTATATTTTTAAACTATGACAGAATACAAAACATGTAAAACGAGTATGAACAGCTTAAAAGTGTGGTCTTACCCTGAGCTCGCGCTAAAGGCAGTGGTGTAGAAATGGAGCCGCACAGACCTTTAAATTCCTGCCACACTGCTCTCTGATTGGACCGTTCGAGTCGTAGCGTCCGGACGTGCGCGCTGATTGGTCCTTTCAAAAGATTCACACAGCCAGACGGGAATATCGCAGTCTCTTCGCGAGATCTCGCCGTGTTCGTCATATCCGACCCGGAGTCAGTGTGTGGAGCTTTTAACAGAGCGGTACACGTGGTGTCAAGCCCAAAGAGCTGGTCCTGGGTCAGTTTTGTGTTGAAGCGTAATGTGGAGCGTGGTACGGGATTGTGGTTCAAAAAATGTGCGAGTGCCGATCATAAATTCTTCAGTAGTAAAGCCAGAGCTATTGTAAAACGTGTTTGCAAAAGATAATAAACCACTGTCTTTATTAGTTAATCTGATTGATATAGAATTGTTGGCAAAGGTTGCACGAACAAAACAAAATGCTGTGATGATTGATATTAAGTGTAGGATTTTGTCCAAAGTGCACTTTTATGGACTCCAGAAGCTCTGACATGTGAAAGAAAGACTACAATGTGAAACTAATGCAGATTCCCATACATTTAAGAACATGTTTGAAGATTGTTCTATAAAAAGTCACAATCTTTTGTTCTTTGCACATTATATGCAGCTCTATTGTGGGTTAAATATTTAATTCAACTCTTATTTTACCTGAAATCAGTTTGTCTTTTACAGTGATCTTTGTATTAGAGTAGTTTTGTTATTTAAATACGAAATCAGAGAAGCTTTATTGCCATTGTACGAGAAGATAATTCACAGATGTGACACATTCCTAGCCAGCTGCTCTTTAGAGACAGTAAATCTGACTTCTGCACAAAATGCTTTAGCAAAAGATGGTTTTGAAACAAATGTCATTGCATTTCACAGGGCTGCATCGATTAATCGGCTAATTGTGACTAGTCAACTAAAAAGAATAATAATCAGTTGTATTTTGATAATGATAATTATTCGGTGATTATATGAACTCAAAACACTTGAGAAAATACCTTTATAACAAAGACAGTGGCATTATTAAATCAAAATGTCAAAAAAGAATCAGCTATTTCAGTTTGTTTTTTTAAAAACTACATTACATTGTAAATATTCTCTATAAGTCTTCAGTCACTGCATTTTAACTTTATTTGGTTAAAAATGTATTTGAAATGTCTCACTGTACAATAGAAATGATCAAAGGTTCATCTTTGCGTTTCTTTTACAACAAATTGTCTAGTATCCAGTTAAAGATAATAATATACATAATTAGGAGGCCTTATTACCAATATTAAAACCTAAAAATAGAAAAAAAGAGACAATGAGAATAAATACATACATTTATAGACATATTTTAATTTATAAACCAAAGAGTTGTTGCCATAGAAAATGAGTGAACTGTACAGTCTGTGTCCGAGAGGTTTTGAAATGGATGCTCATCATAAATGTCACAAAAAGTCTTTTTACATTCATCCAGTTCCATATACATCGATATTTCTTCAGCGGTGATTAAAAAAAAACGTGGGAGGGAGGAGTCATTTCAACAAACAGCGCAGGAATCTTCAAAGAGCCTTCTCACGTCCGTCACTACTGCAAAACAATCCTCTCACAACAGCTTATATAGTGCTCAGTCTTTCGGTGCCCACATGTTGTTGTTGTTGTTGTTGTTGTTGTTTTATGGCGGTTGGCATCCAAGTGTTGCATTACCGCCAGACTTTATTCCTCAGACTTTGTCGCGGTGCCCACATGGTGTCTACTACAAAAGCCACTTCTCGATTCCCGCTTTGAACACGATCACCACGAACATGATGCAAAAAAACGAGCTCCGTAAAAGAGTCCCGAGGAAACCCTTCTTCCGAGACGGACGTTGCTCGGTTACGTTAGGCCCAGAGAACTCCGAAAAGGTCCTGAAATGTGCCTCGGGGCGGACAGGGCGGGGTCTACGAGAGCTCATTACGTTTGAGCGGACGACTGGAGCTTGTTGTTATGAGATCTAAACGTGGAGAGAGGGAGAACGCAGGTTTTATGGTGGTTATTTGGCCTCAAAATGAAAGAAACAAGAAACAGCGTTTGTTTGGCCACCCAAGTCGCAGCGTTTGGAATACAAGGTTAAAATGTCCATAAAATCAACCACACTCTTAACCTTTTGTGCTTTTTCTTGACTTAACTTAAAGGTGCACTCATGAAAAAGTATCCAAACCTCACGACGCGCATCACATGGTACGCCTTCTAGTGCTTTACTTTGAAATCATAAGAGGTGCTACTTTTACTTTGGTGTAAATCATTATTGTTGTATTCTGCAGAATGAAAGAAGCAAAATATGTCACTTTCTGGAGGTGGAAAGTCATGAGAATTTGATGAAAGCAGAACGTTAAAGCCATACTTCGGAACATTCTCCATGCAGATAGATACTGTGGATCATTATAACCAAAGGAACAACATTCGCATGGAAACGAGCAAGAAGAGGCTCCTCCTCCAGGCTGAGTACGAGTCAGGTTCAGGGAGATGCGAGCACACCAAGGATGCTGTTTGTTATACATCTTTAGAGCAATAAAACCATCCAAATGATAAGAAACATGCTTTTGTTTTAGTCTATTTTAAGTCTTCAAACGTTACATACTGTGCCTTTAAGTCTTGGTGGAGCAAAGGATCATGGTCTATGTAGTTCCCTGTGCTTTTGTTTGACTGTTGCTATAATAAAGTGACATATTGTGACAGTCCAGGATAGTATTGTGAGCCTTTTGACAAGTAAGAACGGTATAAACTTATATTTCATTTATTTCATTTCCGAACGAGTCATCTGATCGTCTCCATGGAGATTGCCAGGTTTTATGCCATTTTGTGGAACATCTCAGACTAAGCAACAACACCTACTACACCTCTGCTGCCAAATGTCCCTGACGTCATGACGACCTGAGGCGTGTTACAGTGACGTGAAGGGAATGCCTTTATTGAACTGCAAAACAACGTTAAGAACTCCAATTCTTCAGAAGACATTTCACTGACATAATTTTCTTCCATTTTTGTTGCATATTAAAAAAAAAAAAAAAAACATTCAAATACAGAGTTCGATATCTTACATGATAAAAACTATGTACATTTACTACCTACATGAAGTACAAAATGTATCTTAAATAGCTCTCTTTAATAAAAAAAGAAAAAACATTTATATTAATACAACATAATCCATAACCAGGCAAAATAAATACACACGAGGACCTCAAGTGTCGGCGATGGCGATTAAGATGGAGGTCGTGTACGTGGCTGTTTGATTCGTTTTTTTTTAATTCTCGACCTAATGCGAGTGATTTGAACGCGAGCGAATGCACGTGTGGTGAACTTGAGTCTGAATTTGGGGGGGATTTGTCATGAGAACTAGAGAGAGAGAGGGACCCCCCCGGCTTCCAGTCCAGACTCCTGCTAGACTGGCCCCGCACCTTAATCAGAATCTGACAATCTGCAACACAAAGAAATGGGATGGCGTAAATGAAAAGGCATGCGGCAAACGGGGGAACACGAGAAGCACGAGATGGCGGAGCCCGATCTGGGAGTCGGGAGATGTGTGCCAACTACTGTTCTGTGAGTGAAGCAAAACTGAGGAAACAAACGTCATGCTTATGGAATGAGAAATGCTTTGAGATTGTTTTTGGAGATGTATGAATGATTGGTGTTAGCGACTAGTTAGCTCCAGAGCGTCAGGCTAACGGAGCAGAGGAGAGAGCAAGCACAAATGGTGAATATTAATGAAGATATTGAAATACTCCATGTTGTGAGATGGAATCGGGCCGGGCGCAGTGGCACAGTTCATGCACGAAGCCCGAGGAGCCAGAGAAGCTGGATATGATCAAATGTAACTAGCTTTAGATAGAGAATACTCCAGAATATAGAATACTCATCATTTTGTGTTTTTGTTCTTTTCACTTTTCGTACAGTACAAATGTGTGTTGTTATCTTTTCATACTCACTGGCTGTGTCTGTAATTAAAGGTGCACTATGGAACTTTTCTGTGCGCCACCTGCTTGTCTCATGAAGATAATACTGACTGGAATGTTCCACAGTATAAACCCAAAAAGGAAAGAAATGTGCCCTAAAAAAAATCCTAATGAATAAAATGAATAAAATAATGAACCAAGGATTTCTTCTTTTTTAAATCAAAAGGTGTGATTTGCTGATGTTTTTGTAGGCGGTTTCAGCCAAAAAGTGTACTGCGACTCAAAAAAAGGTTAAAAATCATCAAAAATACAGGACAAAGTATCAGGCACTTTTGTGGAACATTCCAGGCAAAATAACCCAACAAACCCCTGGAGAACAGAAGCTTTTCCCTCTAAACGTACACAGTGCCTCTTTAATGTGATCAAAAGGTTTACCTGCTGGCCTTGAAGCCTTTGAGCTTCTGTACAAAGAAGGCCTCCAGGACCTCGGCGCACTGGAAGAAGGGCGTGTCGTTGGGGTTGTAGTAGCGGCAGTTGTCGAAGATTTTGGTCACGTCGGCCACGAACTCTGTGAGCTTGTGGTAGTGTCGCTTCTGCAGGCGCGTTTCCATGGTGGCGAAGTCTACGGGAAAGGACCAGAGGTTTTATTTGCTCTAGGTGTATTTTGTTGCGAGCAGAGTTATTTTGTTTTACCCATTGGCTCCTTGATGACCCGGTAATAATCGGGCGCGTCGTGTGGATCCACTGGTTCTAGGAAAGGCCAGGCCATCTTGTGCGACTGGGAAGGACATTAAAAAGAGGTTTATCATAACCGTTTGAAAGTACAGTTTTTACTTTTTTAATTTAGTTTTCCACTTTCAAAGTTAAGAAAAGTAAATTATCTGCCCCCTTAGATCAAAACATTTATAAATGTAACTGTAGGTGTAGTTTGAAAATAGGAAAAGCACTCCTCTACACAAACGTCCAGTTTGACCTTAAGATAACTCACTCTGGATTGAGTTCAACACATTTATCATTTATCAATCTGGAAAGACGCTCGCTTTATTTTTTAAAGCAAAAAAGTCAATATTTCTGCTGTAATAGGCAGAAGTTTGTCCATCTGTGTCCCCATGTTTGTTTTGTTTGTTCGCGCTTGACCCAACCACAATGTTGCACTGCGATTGGTCCAGTCTGATGGTTCAGGCCCAATCACAACTGAATGCCACAGCGAGAGCCTAACATGGACTCTGGAGTACATTAGTTTCTGCTTCTCCTTCACAATGATCCGACCCTTCTCAAACACCCCGACATCTTTTCTGGACTGTGTTAATAAGTGTTAATAAGAGTGAATGAACACCTGCAGGGAGCGCAGTATTCTCTTGAGCCCCTCGTTGTCCTTGTCTGTGAGCGGGGACAGAACCGTCATGGCGTCCTCGGTGGACTGGCACTGCGGGCACACGTACACGTCGATGTGGTTGGCCTCGCTCTGGAGGATGCCCACACAGCGCCCGTGGTACCAGTTCTGACAGCGGTCGCAGCCGATGTAGAACCTGCAGCACAGCCAAAGATTAGCCAATTATGCGCATTACATTTATATTTATACAGATGTGGCTGATTCTCTCCGCACTGTGATTCGTCGTATGGGGTCCGGCAGATGCAGTAGAGCTCTTCGTTGCTGCTGCCAACGCCTCCTCCTCCTGCCGCTGCTGCTCCTCCCGCTGCTGCTCCTCCTGCCGCTGCTCCTGCTGCCGCTGCTGCTGCTACTACTACTACTACTCCTCCTCCACCTCCTCCCCCTCCCTCCTGACCACGTTTACAGTCGTTACACACAAAGTCCTCCAGCTTCTTGGCCTCTTTCTCCGTGATGCCCACACACGCACCGTGGAACCAGTTTGAACACAGGTCACAGCCAATGTAGAACCTGCAGGAAACATAAATCACACTCATTTTAAGATGTGCAATGATGATCCACCCCTCTCCAACCACCAAAGCATTCAAAACTGTGATTTGAACGTAACGATGGAAAAATAACTTCTGAATCATTTTGAAGCTTAAGTGTAGTTTCAGGCTGGAAGACTACCCCGCCCTGCTCTGCTCTGATAGGCTCAAAAGCAGCCAATCACCTCTTGGTTTACTTTGTTTTAAACTCTTCCTTCCTCCACCTCAGCACCACTTTTTTATTCATTTTTCTTTCAGGTTTTATTTTCACCACCACCAGGGTCTAGGCTCCAGGGGGAAGATTCCTGTCACATCCTGCTCTGCCCCTCCTCATCTGCCCCTCCTCATCGAGCCCTCCCTGTCTCTCATATATATATATATATATATATATATATATATATATATATAATATATATATATATATATATATATATTATATATATATATATATATATATATAATATATATATATATAATATATATATATATATATATATATATATATATAAAATATATATATATATATATATATATATATATATATATATATAAATCCTGGTTAGAAAATCCTCTTCCCTCCAAGCATCGAGAAAACATCAGTTATCAAGGGGATTCCGAACAGTGACGTGGCTGAGAATCTTCAGCTGTTTTAACTCCAAACTTAGTTAAACTGAGTAATTCCTTCTGCAGTCATTAGATGGCGCAAAAACTCAGCAAGTATTGGGGAAACGAAGATCCAAATGCATTTTGAGATGCCAAACTAAAAGGTACTCAAGAACAGAGCTAATAACTATAAATGATTGTTCTTGTGATATTTCTGTACTTTTTACTGTACTTTATTTTAGGGAGTGTCTACAGAGCCGCGGCGCGCGGCCGAAACTGACATGTTATTTTGTGCCGCGGCTCCTGAAACTGCTGCGCTATTTGACCACGCCGTTTTAGACCGCGCCGGTTAGGGTCAGGGTCAGGGTTAAGGTTAGGGTCAGGGTTAAGGTTAGGGTCAGGGTTAGGGTCAGGGTTAAGGTTAGGGTTAGCCATGAGGCTATATGGCAGTGCCGCGGTTCCTGAAACTGCTGGGCCATTTGACCGTGGTCGGTGGGCGGTGCTGAAGCCCTGAATGTTTCCTGCACTCATTGGGGATTCATAGAACCGTAGTTACATACTTAACGTTTGTATTTGTACTTAGATATTTCAGCACATTTCTAATAGATTGCAATAATATAATCTAAATACGGTCATTGAGAAAATATAAATTTGTCAGTAACGCCGACCCGTAATTTGTGGTATTATACGTTAACTATCTGACTTTTCAATAAGTGGAATTTTAAAAAATTGTCCTCTAAACCTGCTTTTGAACCTTTGCTTTGGTATATTGTTTAGAATAAAATAGTGTATCTGCTGAACATACAAATGACTTTATATCTATGAGGCGTTCCCTCATCAGGATTGGGGATAGTTTAGCACTTCTTCTACTGACAGCAGAGGAGGAATTATCATAGGGAAATACACAAAAGCTAGCTTACCCCTGACATGTTAATGTAATGAATTTGATTTGAGGCAGAAATGCTTAAAATGAGTCTGATGATTATAGATGGATTTAAAAGCAGTCTCTTACTTGGACTCGTCGTAGGGAGTCTTGCAAACACAGTACAGCTTGTTGTCCTTCTTGTGCTCCTTTGAGGTAGACTGCTTCTTTTTCTTCTTGTGTTTAGACGAGCCGTGGTCGTGTTCTCGATGCCGGTCCCTCTCCCTGTCCCTTTCCCTCTCCCTGTCTCTCTCTTGGTCCCGGTGTTTGTCCCGCTCTTTGTCCCTCTCCCGTTTCTTGTCTTTGTCGTGGTGCCTGTACTTGTCGCGGCTCTTGTCCCTCTCCCGCTCCTCCTCTCTTTTGCGTTTGTGAGGCGAGGAGGAGGAAGAGGAGGACGAGGGGGGTGCGGGCGGGTGCGGGGCGCTGTGGGCAGGGTGCGGTGTGGGGGTCGCAGGGTGCGGGGTGTGGGCGACGGGGTGAGAGACGGCGGTGACAGAGGCTGCTGCTGCTGCGGCTTTGACCGTGGCGGCGGCGGCGGCCTGGGCGATGGCGGCGCGGGCCTTTTCTCGCTCTCTCTGGAGACGTGCGATGTCCCGACGAAGCTCCTCCTGGAACAGACATGCAGAAGAAGAGCCACATATGTTAGGCTTGCTATTTTTGATTCATTCATGTTGCAGTTTTATTCCATTTCTAAACTAATCTGTATTGAATGAGTTTACTGTCCTGTGCTCCATGGTGCTTTCTCAACTGGTTCATCCGCACTCAGCCCATTGTGCATAGTTTATACTGTGTGTGAGGGAGTGAAAGTGTTGTGTGTGTGGATGTGGGGCAGACGTGTGACCGTGGGTTCAAATCAAATCAAATCAATTTATTTTTGTAAGGCCCAAAATCACAACAACAGTTGCCTCTGAGGGCCACAGGGAGAAATGAATCAACAATGTTGTGTTGTGTTGTTGTTGGGTTGTGTTGGGTCAGCCAGTCGTGAGGGAGTTTGGGTGGGATTACTTTTAAAAGCACTATGGTACATCTTTGTATGAAAAACACTTTATAAAGATAATTTTTTTTACAGTTTTACATCATTGCTATATTCTCATTATTGGGAGTTATTTAGTGTGGTAGAATTAGCTGTTTAACTGTCAGATAGCAGATTTGTTAATGTTCATCCCTCTGTAACTAAAGGGCCTATTCACAGGAAACAAAAACAGACACAAAGTTCATTTCTTTCGTTTTTTTTTTTCACAAAATCTCCAGAAAGTGATGCCATTATTTAACCCAAAAATATGTGATCATATGGCCAATGACAAGTTTCAACATTTGTGATGGTCATTTTGTCAGCGGAGAGCACGGTGGGCGGAGAGCACGGTGGGCGGAGAGCACGGTGGGCGGAGAGCACGGTGGGCGGAGAGCACGGTGGGCGGAGAGCACGGTGGGCGGAGAGCACGGTGGGCGGAGAACACGGTGGGCGGAGAACACGGTGGGTGGAGAACACGGTGGGCGGAGAACACGGTGGGTGGAGAACACGGTGGGTGGAGTGGTACCTGGACTTGCAGCTGCAGCTCCTTGTCCAGCAGGGCTCTCTTCTTGAGGATCTCGGCCTTGAGCTGCTCCTTGTGCTTGTATAGTAGCGCCGTCAGTTTGGAGGCGTTCTGCTTGGAGCGCTTCTGCTCCACCACCTCCTCCTTCTTTCTCTTCTTAGCCGCCTGCTTCTCGTCCTTCTCAATCTTGTCCAGGAGGAACTTCATCACCTGGTTGCACACTATCATTCTGCAGACACGCCACATTCAAGTTAGTACAAGGTTAGTACATTTTTTTTGTATAACTGAAGATAGAATATTGTGTTATTTTGAACCCATGTTTTGAAAAAGTGACAATCAAGTTCATCTACCTCTGGTTCTCTTCCCGCTCAGCAGCTGCCAGAGATTTCTTCTGCTTCAACAGTTCTGCAGCAGAGTTCTTGATTGCCACCTGCAGGAGAACAGTTCATGTAGATTTGAGTGTTTTCCGCATGTAATCATTATATTGTAAATCAACTGTAAACATGGAGAGAAGTGAGCACTTGTTCTAAAGACTAACTAGCCGCTTACTGAATTAATTTATTATTGATTCCGTTCCCATGTCGACCGTTAACCGTGGCTTACTTTACTTTGCGTCTTTTCTTTGACTCTTAAGTAGATTTTAGTTTCACTGTAACTTCTGGTCACACAGGAAGTTACCAAAATAAAAGCGACGAGGAGGGACAGAGGAGGGACAGAGGAGAGACAGAGGATGGACAGAGGAGAGACAGAGGAGGGACAGAGGATGGACAGAGGAGAGACAGAGGAGAGACAGAGGATGGACAGAGGAGAGACAGAGGAGAGACAGAGGAGGGACAGAGGATGGACAGAGGAGGGACAGAGGATGGACAGAGGAGGGACAGAGGAGAGACAGAGGAGGGACAGGAGAGACAGAGGATGGACAGAGGAGAGACAGAGGAGGGACAGAGGAGAGACAGAGGAGGGACAGAGGAGAGACAGAGGAGGGACAGAGGAGAGACAGAGGATGGACAGAGGAGGGACAGAGGAGGGACAGAGGAGGGACAGAGGAGAGACAGAGGATGGACAGAGGAGAGACAGAGGAGAGACAGAGGAGAGACAGAGGAGAGACAGAGGATGGACAGAGGATGGACAGAGGATGGACAGAGGAGGGACAGAGGAGGGACAGAGGAGAGACAGAGGAGAGACAGAGGAGAGACAGAGGAGGGACAGGAGAGACAGAGGAGGGACAGAGGATGAAAAGACAAGAGACAGTGGAGGGACCGGAGAGACAGAGGAGGGACAGGAGAGACAGAAGGTACAGGAGAGGTACAGGAGAGACAGAGGAGAGACAGAGAAGAGACAGAGGATGGAAAGAGGAGAGACAGCGGAGGGACAGAGGAGAGACAGAGGAGGGACAGAGGAGAGACAGAGGGGGGACAGAGGAGGGACAGAGGAGAGACAGAGGAGGGACAGAGGAGGGACAGAGAAGGGACAGAGGAGGGACAGAGGAGAGACAGAGGAGGGACAGAGGAGGGACAGAAGAGGGACAGAGGAGGGACAGAGGAGGGACAGAGGAAGGACAGAGGAGGGGCTCTCCTCTTCTGCTCTCTCTTATTTAGAGAGTAACCCTGTGTTGGCACTGGGCGCTTTTCTGTTGCTCAAAACACATCTGTCCCGCGTAATGTGCACGTTTCTCCAAATGTCTCACACCCCCAAAACAGGCGCGCCCCACACTTTGAGAAGGTCTGTCCTAGAAAATTACACCGCATATCTTTTCATTTTTAAATAATACAAATTTTGCTCAACATTACTTTTGCAGACTTGTATGACTTTACAAGTTTCAAGCATGTGATCTACACAGTATCATCCAGTTAAACGCACAGATTCCACATTTTTATTTCCTGTACAAATTCTGAAACTTTGGTTTTAATAATCTGATCTGATTTATGCATGTTGAATAATTTATTGTCCTGCAACTAAAGCTTGAATGCTCAGAAAACTCCTGTTTTCACCTACCCTCATGCCCGCATCCCTGTGATTGTGATTGTTTGACAAATGAAGACCCGAGTGATATGCAGGATTCAGAAACGTCACATAGCCAATAAAAATGAAAAACATATAAAGACAATCTGCTGCTTGTTACAGTGAAATGTCACTATGACTACTATAAGTATGGCTTATCAGAACAGGAAGTCAATGGACCCATTTCTATTACTAATTGCATTTTTGTCTGTACCAGTATTCACCCGTACATCCAACACCACGTGTCCGTCAGCATCAGGCTCACCTTGTTGTGGAGGCTGTCCCTGGCGCTGGCGACCTGTAGGTGGTGCTCTTTGTCCCTTTTGCTCTCGCTGTGTTTCTTCTTCTTTGGTGGCGTTGGCGTTTGCTGCTGAAGCGGCGGCTGCTGCTGCTGCTGTTGTTGTTGTTGGTGCATTCTCTGTAGCTGCTCTTGTACTGTGGCCGGGGCCTGGATAGTCACCATGTTCTGAATAGCGCCCCCTGCTGTCTGGATCTGAATGGGGAGCTGTAGTTTGATCTGCTGTGGGACCGCCCCGCCCTGCTGCTGCGCCTGGGCCTGGATCTGAGCCTGGATCTGGGCCGCCACGTGGGGCGGCAGGGCGGACAGGAGCTGCACGGGCTGCTGCAGTCCCGGGACGGTGATGAGCTGGTGACGGATGGGCGACTGGACCTGGATCTGACCTGGCACCCCGGGCGAGCTCTGGGGCTGGAACTGCACCTGGAGCTTAGCCTGGACAGGGGGCGATTGGGGCAGGACCTGGGGAGAGGCAGGAGCTTGTGCTTGTGCTTGGCCTGGCTGCTGCTGCTGCTGCTGCTGCTGTTGCTGGATGTGGACTTGGACCGGCCCGTGGAGCTGGGTCTGAGGGGGGACCTGGGGCACGGCCTGGACCTGGGACTGGAACTGAGGCTGGATCCGAGTGGGACTCTGGACCTGTGGGAGGGTTTGGTTTTGAAACTGCACCTGGAAAACAAATGAAATGGTCTGCTATTACATATAATAATTCTTCTTATCAACGTATTTTCTGTTTGTTATTTGTATATTGGGTTAACTGTTAGTGTTGTGTATTGATGGTGAATAGATTGATATTGTGGCGTCAAAAGCAAAGTAAAATATGTATTGACACTTCAGAGCCAGTGTCATAGGGTCAATGGCCATTTCAAATAGTTAAAAGTGGTTATTTTGTATTCTTGATGAAGGAACATGACAGAAAACCATATATAAAAAGATGAAAACACTTAATGAAGCCTAGAACACTAAAAGCATAAACAGTGGACTGGTGTCTGGACCTGTGTGGTCGGCTGAAGCTGTGGCCGGGGCTGGAACTGGACGCGGACCTGCGGGTGGATCTGGCCTTGTGCTTGGTTTTGCAGCTGTTGGATTTGTTGAACTTGGCCAAAATTCTGCACCTGGATCTGGGCGCGGAGCTGGGCCGGGGCCTGAGCCGAGCCGGCGGTGGTGGTGTGGACTTGGAGATGAGTTTGCCCCACTGTAGTCATGACCGTCGATACCGGTAAACCCTTTATGTGCATCGCCACGGACGACACTGGGATTTGCGACGACGTTTGAACGGGAATTTGGGGAGATTGGATGTGGGAAAGCTGGGAGATGGGGATGGTGGAAATGTGGCTTTGCGTGGACGGCATTTGAGCCACGGAAATTTGGGCGGGAGCTTGAGATTGCGATACCTGAATGTGAGAAACCGGAATTTGGGTTACGGCCAGTGGAGGCGCTGGGATCTGTGAGACGGAGAGCTGACAAGTGGGAACTAATGTGCTTTGAGACTGGATGGACGTGGTTGTAACTTGGGAAACTTGCGAAGGCGGAATTTGATGCGCTTGGAGTTGGGAAACCGAAATTCGGGACACGGGAAGCGACGAGGTGGGGATTAAAGCGCCTTGAATTGGGGACACAGGAAGCTGAGGCGATTGGATTTGCGTCGGAAGTTGAGGCGACTGAATTTGTGTGGTTGCTACTTGGGAAATTTGCGAATGCGCTTGAATTTGGGAGACGGGAAGCAGTGACGCCTGGAGCTGAGAGGAGGGGATTAATGCGCGTTGAATCGTCGGGGAGACAGGAAGCTGAGGGGGCTGAATGTGCGTGGTGGTTATTTGGGAGTGTGGGATCTGATGCGCTTGAATTGGGGAAACTGGGAGTTGTGAGACAGGAACGTGGGTGACCTGCTGCATGGAGAACGCGGTGGGAGGTTGTGTTTGAGGCTGAGGGGCGAGTGAGGGCGTGGTGATGGGCAGAGGGACGCTGGCCTGCTGGACTGGCTGAAGTGCTGGGGTCTGGGCCGCGGTCCAGGGTCGGGGTGGAAGTGGAGCTCGCTGTCCCGTCAGAACTGCAATCAGACCAGATTATACAAGTTATTAAAGTTAAGAAGGCGCGATATGATCAAAAAGTGTCCGTGTAATCCCTCAGTCGTCCAGATTGGTTTCATAGTGAAAGAAGAGTAAATTAAGCAAACTGTTTTAAATGTGCACTATGTAAGAATGTGTAGAACTCTCCAGTATGGTTTCAAACTGTTTTTCCAAGGAATTTCTTAACAAAGAAACAAAAAAAAAACACCTGTAACTAAACAAATAGAGGATCTGAAAATGGTGTCCAACAATTGGGTGGGATGTCAACGTTTTCAATCTTTTATTATCAAAATGTAAAATTTGTTAACAATTATAATATATGCGCCGTTTGTGAACTAGTTGGTAATTTAAAATCTAACAACATAACTCTAAAGGTGGGAATCGATCTCACAACCTTCTGTCTGAGGGGCAAGAGCACTAACCACTGTGCAATGACATCAGAGCTGTGAACCGGCACAGACTCTTCAGACTGGTGCAGTTTCATCAGCCAAGAGCAGCCTCAGCCGTGTGATCAATATATGACACTGCTTTATCGGACACCTTTGTTATATTGAAAGGCTTTTTTAGGACATAAAATATATAATTATAAAATAATAATGGTGACAAAGTAATTTCAATTCAAAGCATACGCCAGAATAGTAAATCAAAATGTAAAGTGCTTTTTATTTATCCGTTTATATCACATTAAATTACTAAATAACTTGATTTGTCATTCACAAAGTTTTATTTTCATAATGCTGGTTACATGCTTGAGGAATGTAGCCGTTTTTTTGATAGTTTAAGATGAAAGAACAGAGAGTGAGCAGAGGTAGACAGATTTTGGATTTGACATAAACACCCACTTCACAGGTTAGAAAATGGAGAAATGAGAGTTCGATCAGTTCATAGTTTAGTTTGATAGACTGTCTCTCTTTGCAGTTCCACAGTACAAACTTTACACTTTATTTAAACACAACTATGTTCAGAATTTCTGTGTCAGGTATAGAGAAACCAGAAAAATATAGATATTTTTCTATTTGGTCATGATCATTTTCAGCTTGTAGCTTTATATCAAACTGAGTTCTTTTAGCCGCTGTAGACTGGGACATGACATGAGTTCACTTTTTCATACAATACAGTGACAAATCTCTTTTCCTTGCAATGAATTACAACACATATTTAATCATGTGTTAATAGATGGTTTTCCTAAGCACTGTACCTGGCACTGAGGGCGTTGTGGATGTGGCAGTAACCGGGGTAACCACAGCACTGGCCGCAGCGGCGTGAAACGGAGCCCGGGCAAAGGCCTGTACCTGGGCTCTGGCTGGCGAGGGGACGGCCGCCTGCATCACCCCCATGAGCGGAGACGACACCGGGGCGAGGGCGGGCGTGGGGACGGGGACGTTCGGCGGGAGCGTGGTCGCCGAGGAGGCTACGACCTGGGTAAAACTCTGCACCGCGAGGGCCGGGGGTCTTATGGGTGAGATTTGTTGTGAGATTCCGGGGTGTGAAGTGACTTGGGCAGGAACTGTTTGCAGAAGTTCCTGCGACGGGGTTAGAATTTGGGTCGGCGGTCTGATGAGCGTCGACAGAGCGGTCGGGGAGAGATTTGGGTGTTGAATCGCCGATGGGGAAACGGCCGGGGAGAGCAGCGCGCTCGGGGTCAAAGTCTGCGTCGTCGTGGGGAGCTGGGACATTGTCTGGATCGGAGCAGGAAGCGCCCTTTGTAATTGGGGTTGTGTAGTGAGAGAGGGGGCTGAAATTGGAGGGGCCGTGTGTATTTGAGGGGCCATTTTGGGTGGAATGGGGGTAGAAGTAATAGGAGCTTGAGCGGGCAGGATAGGGGGTGAAATCGGGGTAGGGAGGGGAGCGGACATTTGCGTTTGGGCCAAGGCAGAGAAAGTGGTCTGGACGGGTGCGGGTGGGCGTGGCTGTATGGGTACGGGGGTTTGGGAGGCCATGGCGGGGGTGGGTTTGGGGAAAATGGCTGCGGTGGAGGTGGTTGTGGCGGCGGTTGGGGAGGACGGCGGCAGGGGCGTGAAGAGGAAGCGCTGGACTTGGCCGTTGGGCATGGCAGCCTGCATCAGCTGCTGACCCGGCCCGGGGATGATGGTCACTCCATGGGGCACGATCTGTAGCTGGCCCTGGGTCTGGCCCTGGCCCTGGATCACCACAGTCAGACCCGGGTTTCCTTCCTGCAGCAGACGAGCGACATGAGAGGTTATGGCAAATGTTCTTCAACATCTGAAGAGTGGCAGAAAGTAAACGTTCTGTACTCGAGTATATTATTTATCTGTACTTTACTTTAAGTACATTTTACAGTGGATCATTTTTACTTTGACTTCACTTTTGAAAAAAGATACCGTATATTCCGCACTATAGGGCGAACTGGATAATAAGGCGCGCTGTCAATGAATGGTCTATTTTCATTTTTCATATATAAGGCGCACCGGACTATAAAGCGCACAGGATTATATGGAGCACTGTTTTTTGACAAAATTAAAGGCTTTTAAGTGCACCTTATATTGCGGAAAATAAGGTATCTGTTTTTTAGGGGTTAGCATCTTTATTGAGATATATTTCTTTTGAGTTCAAGTCCTGGTGTACATTGAGATGAGTCGCTTTTGTTGCCAGAAATCAGCAAAATTCTTAATCAAGCACACTACATTTAACTCTTAATAGTTCCAAAATCTATGTCAAGTACGTTCAGTTTTTAGTCTAAACATTTTTTATTTGTATGAAAATACTTTTACTGAAGTCAATTTTTTGTGTATTTTTATTTTACTTATTATTATTATTTTACTACTTTTTATTTTGTGTGTTTGCTCCTGGATCTGTACAAAATGCAGTAGTTCTTCCACCTCTGCATCTAAATGAAGGTTGTACAAAACAAGAACTCTGCCGTCTCTTACGGCCCTCTGAAGTTTTGCAGTTCCATAACTGTGGTACATAGAATTAGAACTTTTTTCTAGTCAAACTGACAAGATCTAAATTGGGGCAACAGTAAATTAAGATCATATTCACTTTAGGGAAAAAAACAATTATGAACCATTTGATTTCTGGCCATTGGTTTACCTGAGCGCTCTGTGTGAGCTGCATGAGCTGGGCCATGGTCAGTTTGACCTGTCCCTGCTGAGGCCTGGGGGTCTGAGGGGCCGTGGGAGTCTGTCCTGCAGCCGTGGTGGGAGAGGGAGGGGCCGGCGGGGCTTGGCCTGAAGGACACATGTTTATTTTAGTACATGTGGATACAAACACATATTGTACTAGGGCCATTAGTTACAATTTATGCAGAATAAGACATGATACTACTTCATAAACAGCAGTCTTTGTGATTTGCTAATTGCGTCCATTCAAGTCGTAATTGAAACGTTATTGTGATTCATCTTGCTGCCCTGTGTTGTATTATGAATATATAAACGTGGCAGACCTTGTGGTGGACCTTTGACCAGCGCTGCGCCTGTAGGAGCCGGTTGGGTGGGCGGGCCGGCTTGTGTTGGACCTGCTGCAGTAACGGCCTGGAAAAACAGCAGAGTTAACTTCAGAGTGAAACTATTCACCATTCGGCAAGAAAATGTATTGAGTCATCGCACAAATAACCTGTGTCTGAGGAGTTGTACCGGCGCTTGCTCTAAGGTTCATGTTGCCTGTTGTCGGGTGTAATGTGCTGTACGTCCTCATGTTGGCGGGGGGCCCCGATGGGAAGATACTGGTGACCTTCTGGTTATCTGTACAGAGCAGGCCAAAAATCAGAATTGGCTTCAGCCATGGAATAAAAAAGATCATCTGTTTAAATGCTGAGAAATGTTTAAATTCAGAGTGTCAAATTCACAGGAAAAAGATTGACGTGCTCTAATGTGGGCGGGGTTTACAGTTAAGGACAGATGTTTTGATGAGGCCAGTTCTGACATATTAGATTGTCTCTTTAACATGTCCTGGTTGTTACAAAGTTGAATACACTCACTTCGGATTGACTGCTAATGTCTTGGTATGATAAAAAAGTGCTAAGAAGATTATCATCATGATCAATTTTAGACTGTGGAAAATGTGTGTCATCATTGTGATTTTTTAATATATATTTTATCATTGTGATTTTTTAAACAGCAAATAACAGTGAAAATGTCTCACAAATTATAGCATTTGAAATTCAGAGCAATAACAATTCAAACAAATCTGATGAATCAAATCTGGTCCATAATACTGGTCAACATGGACACACAGACTTGGCCCCCTGCCCCCCCCCATGTACCTGTCCCACTGCTGCTGCTGTTCTGTCCCTGCTTGACCCAGGACATGTAGGACTGCTCAAAGTTCTTGTCCTGCTGGAAGGGGGCCGGAGAGCCCAGTTTGGAGGCCAGGACCATCTTAGTAGCGGGTGTGACCAGTCCCGTCCTCTGGAGCGTGGACAGAGGGGTGCTGGAGCTTGTGGAGGTGGTGGTGGAGGCAGGGCTGGACACGGGGGTGAAGGAGGGGGACGCTGTGGCTGTGGTGGGGGTGCTGGCTGTGGTCAGAAGTCTCTGCTGCTCCAGTCGTTTCTATGATACAAACAAATACATAACACATGTTCAACAGGGGAAATATACAATATAATCCCAAAATTCTACTGAACCCATTGTTAAATCTCAACATTTCTGGAAGCTCTGCAATAAAAGATTGGGTTTTCAGTCTCAAAGTGAGACACAAACCACGATTAAACGTAGAACCATCGTACGACCAAAGACGAGCTGCGTTTTCTATCAAGCTTGTCTGATATTTTGCAATCCTGACCACAGAGTGAGCCCTCCTCCCATTTACCATCAATCTCTGTGACCGATAGTAAACGCATACATATACCACATTATACAATTTCATTGAACTGTACCATGTCAAAAAAGAGAATCCCTACATTACAAATGCTGCAAACTGCAGGAGTGCAAACCTGCTGAGCTGCCAGTCTGGCCTGTTTGAGTTGATTCTCCAGGTGGGCCTTGACCTCCTCCACGGTCTTCAGAGAGGCCCCGATCTTGGAGGGGTCTGCTCCTTGTGCCTTCTCCCTGTCCACTCTACAAACACAGAGATACAGAGATAAAATACATACAAAAAACACACATTCAACGCAATATTGATCTAAAACTAAGTACAGGGATGTAGGCGGGGATAGGGGGTAGGTGCAAACAGGAATTTTCTTAGCACTCGAGCCTCAGTAGCAGGATTTCTCAAACATTCAAGAATCAATCAAAAATAAATATATAAAAATACTAAATAAACTTTGAGTAAACTAATGCTGAGGAAACACTTTTGTCTTTTAGCAAAAGCCCTTGTAATGGTGGAGTTGCCACTGGTCATACGTAGTGCAGACAGAAGACATTAGCACGGACCTCTCTGCAAAGGCTCTGATCTCCCACAGCTCCAGCTCCTCCTCAGGGATCCAGGTCTCCATGGCGACGGGCCCAGACTGTTTGGCTGGCTGCTGCTTCTTGGGCCTGAGGGCACTGGAGCGCAGGCCCTTCCTCTGTGGAGTGGGCGTTTCTGTTCCAAACACAAGCAAGCGCACACCGTTTAAGATCCGCTCAGAGACGACTGAATGGGCTCTGACGCTCGGGAAGTGAAACGCCGCCGTACCTTTGGAGGTGTCCCGGCTCACCAGAGGGCAGATGATCTTCCTGATGCAGTACTCGGAGCAGATCCCGAAAGGCCCCACGTCTCTGCGCTTTATAATCTCCGTGGTGATGATGTCGGTCTCTGTCGTTTCTAAAAGGACATTCAGACCTTTAGTGTGAATGCACGACAAAATGTGGCGAGAAAACTGTAGTGAAAGTGTCAAAGTGCACACTACTCTCAGGATAATGCTCGACTGCATTTGCCAGGTGTCCATAAATATTGAAGTGCTTATAATTCATTTAATTTATTTAGTTTATTTTACCATTAGTATTATCTTGTCTTAAGCTAACTGTTTTTATTTTATTTTTATCTTTATTTTTCCCCTCCATTCCTTATTAGGAAATGAGGTTTTGTCTATAGGAGTTTCTGTTTATAAGAGTTTTTGTTAATAAGAGTTCTTCTATTATGAGTGTTCTTTTCCTCTGTATCTATAACAATGAAATTTCCCCATGTGTGAACAATAAAAGGAATATCTTATAATAAAGCACTGCGAATTGCTTTCTGCATTTACATCCCACTGAGCTTCAAAATGCATCATGGGTAAACATTGGTGTAGGTAGAATCTCTATGGGGGGGGGGCAAACCTTTCCGGGTGGTCCCGACAGCCGCGGAGGGTTTGACTCCCATGTCGTCCCATCGAAGACAGGCCCAGAGCAGTCTCAGCATCAGACTCACCCCGGCCAGAGACTTCACCGTTTGGAGACGGTACCTACGAGTCATAAAGCGACCGTCATTATCAAAAAATATGAAGTCAATTTGAAGCAGAAGAATTGTGCAAAATTCCAACTTGATCTTCATTATGGCAAAGACAATAAAAAAGTTTTAAGAAATACATATAATGAAAAGAAAGAAGGTATATTCATCAAGTGAATATATAATTGCACTGACGGAAAAGTATTGATTTTTAAAATGTACTGTAAGTATTTCTCACAGATTTCAAAAGCAGTTAAAGTCATTTTAACAAAGACACATTTTTGGTCAAAAGTAAATAAAACTAATGAATTGTATGTGTATATTTTTGTTGGATCAAAGTTCGGGCTTGAACTTGAACCTTCATGTTACGACAAACGTGCAAAAACAAACCCTCAAATGATATGAAAAGTACTTTCTACCTTTCAGTACAGTACAAAATCATAGTGGAGTAGAAAGTACAGATACCTGCTCTCAAATGTAGTGAAGTAAAACTAAAAAGCATCCATTGTAAAAAATGATAATAATCTTAACGATACCTAAACATGACTACTTAGTACTTATACTTTTGTACTTTCCGCCACTGTGCAGACCTACTCAACATTCTTACAGTACAGCAGGTCGTACCTCCAGGTCATCCCGTACGTGGGGCGTGGCGATGGGTAGGGCCATATGTCCAGCGCTGGCTTGGCGTTGTAGTTAAAGATGGGCACTTCCCTAAACCCGCCCCTCCTCGCCAGCCTCTTCAGGTCGTCGTTGGGCAGCACGAAAATGCTCTTCTTGCTGCTCTTGGTCACGAACTTGCGGTAGGACGGCAGCGCGGTCCCCGAGCGGAGCTTCTTGCCCTTGGCGAACTTTTGGAGACTCACCCGTTCCCTCGTGGCGTACTCTTTTCTGATCATGGCGCTGGCTGTGGCGGGCGCTCCTCCCGACTTGGCCTTTTGGGAGGCGGGAGGTGCGGGAGCGGCTGGGACTGTGGGCTTGCTAGCATCATCTGTAGAAGTATTAGCAGTATTTTTAGTATTATCCTTTACTTCTTTCTGTCCTTCTGTCACGTGGTTGTCCAACTTGGGGATTTTACTGGGCGGCGGATGTGCGTCGTTTTGACACAGGTTTCCGTTCATTAAAGATTTGATCGTTTCTTTTGCCAGCTCTTTGACTCCGTCTTCTTGCTCGTCCGATTTCATGTTAGCGACAGTGTCTTTCCCGTTTACTTGCAACGAGGTGCTCGTGTCGTCTTGCTCAACATCTTCAAAAGGCCTTTTCTTCCCATTATCTGACAGTGTGTGGATTTCATTCGAGTCTGTGGTTTCAGATATTCCATTATTTTTTCCTGATATTGATTCTCCGTTGACTTGAGCTTTAGATTCCTCGCCGTTTCCTGATTTCACTTGTGTCTCATGATCGTTTTTGACTTCTTGCTCAGGCTCAAAGTTGAGTTTCTTCACTACATGATCTTTAACTTGCACGACCTCCTCCTCTTTGACACTAGGGGTCACTGTGGGCTGATGTGTGGGTTCACTTTTGACCGCAGTGCCCAGTTTGGATGTTATGAGTTTGGATGTGAGCGTAACCTGTCTGATTCGTTCCAGCCGGGCTTTCTCCTCGTAGGTGAACTGCTTGACGCGGCGCTCCAGCAGCGAGTCCAGTCTGGAGGGCTTGACCTTTTTCTTGTAGGCCGTGCGCAGCTGGAAGCCCTGGCTCACGTTGACCACGTCGTAGTAGGGCTTGGATTCCTCCTCCTCCTTGGGCTGGGCGCTGAGGACCGGCTCGGAGCTCGCAGGGTGGTCAGAGGGAGGAGCTTCAGTTTTACCTGTGGGAATGTGGTCAAATGTCAACTACATCAAGTAAGAACGTCAACTGCTCTGCATAAAATAGAAGGCAAAGCATTTTAGGCAAGTTTGGATGAAGATGCAACGATTCATTCATTGAATATTCATGGTTTAAAATGTATTCAATTAGTTTCAACTTGAGTCAATTTTAGTTGTCATTTTGTAAAAGATTCAGTTGTAGTAATTTTGGACACAGTTTTAGAAAAGTTAAAACAATAATTTTAGTCTAAGACTAAAATTCTTCTCAGTTTTAATACAGATTCTGTCAAATAGTTCTTGTTTTAGTCAATGAAAATGCCATAATACATCATTTAGTCAACACGAAAATATATTTTTATTTGAGGTATGATAAACTGTCAGGTATAGAAATGTTTTAGAAGTTTATAGGCATTATATGACATTGAGGAAGTGTATTTTAGTCAAAGCTATAAATGCTAAATGTAAAACAGGTTGTTTTATGCTTGCACAGTAAAGAAAAGTATTTGCTATTGGTCCAAAATGTTACAAATAACTTGTAGTTCCTCTGCCTTTACACTTAAAGGTCCCATAACAAAAAATCGACTTTTCAGAGATTTTAATCTTCTTACATTGCTTTTTGTGCTTCATATATGTACCCCGAGTGTTTTTTTGATTGATTCCCGCAGTTTTTAGCTATATTACAGACTATCTCCTTTCCGCGAATCTCCAAACTGACGGGGGGTGGGTGCAAGACCGCGTCATAAGGGCAAGCTCACCCTCCCGCCTGCCGCCCACTTCCCCCCGGCTCCTCGCAGCTCTAGGCTCCCGTGTCTCCCCATACAAGCCCCGGAGTTTTTCTGCTTTGATTTATGACGAAACACGGTTCAAAGTGGCCCAAAACTTCATTAATGATATCGCACTCTTTACTATTATCACAATGGTGAAGGTTTATGTGGCAGTTGATGCAGCAGCCGGGAAAATAAACGGAGAGAAGTTCTATCCATCCATCTTCTACCGCTTGTTCCCTTTCGGGGTCGCGGGTGACTGGAGCCTATCCCAGTGACTTTGGGCCTTAGGCGGGGTACATCCTGGACAGTGGCCAACTCGTCACAGGGCAAACACAGAGACATAGACATTACAGACAGTTCACTCTCACATTCATTCACTAGGGCCAATTTAGAGTTACCAATTTTGCCTAACACATGTATGTCTTTGGACGGTGGGAGGAGCCGGAGAACCCGGAGAGAACCCACGGTAACACGGGGAGAACATGCAGACTCCACCCAGAGAGATCATGTGATGTTGGTCTGGTCATCGAACCCATGATCTCCTTCTTGGGAGGCAAGAGCGCTAACCGCCTTTGCCACCGTGCACCATGTGCCTTTTAATGAGATCATTTGTTTGTTGATTGAAAGTAGAACTGTCTAAATCTAAGGTTAAGATTACTCTCACCTTTTTCTTCAGCTGGAGTTGAGTTTTCTGAAGGCTCCACCTCCATTTTTTCCACCCCTTTCTTCGTCTCCACCTTTTCCCCGTTCTTCTGCTCCTCCACCTCCATCTTTTCACCGTCCTTCTGCTCCTCCACCTCAACCATGGCCACGTCCTTCGGCATGGCCCCATCCTTCTGCTCCTCCACCATGGCCCCGTCCTTCTGCTCCTCCACCATGGCCCCGTCCTTCTGCTCCTCCACCATGGCCCCGTCCTTCTGCTCCTCCTTCTGCTCCTCCACCATGGCCTCGTCCTTCTGCTCCTCCTTCTCTTTGGAGTTCGGTGCATCTTCAGTTGAGGTCTTCTGAGGCTCCACAGCGCTAGAGGCTTGTCCCTTATCTTCTTTTTGTCCGGTCCGCTTTTCACTTTTCACTGCCTTTTTCTTTGCAGCGTTTTGCTTGGCTTTAGCTGCAGTCAGGTAAAACAAACACAAAACCATTCAGAGCGCAGTCATTCAGAGAGATGCACTTCAGAAACATTGTCCGTACCCTCTAGCTCTTTGCGGTAGTTGACGTTGGTGTTGCCGGGCAGTCTGGGCAGAAAGCGGGGCACTCGAGTCTTGCTGACCCAGTTCCAGCCTCCGTATCCCGTCACCCTGTACTCCTCACCCTTCTGCTTCCATACCTATCAAATATGACAGTTGTACAAACATGCTAAATATTCATAGTAATTTGTTCAATTTTCACCTTCTACAACTGTATTAATGCACTTCCTGGTTCACGACTGATAAAAACGCTCTATAATTCGATACAGACAGCACACAGCGGTCTGATTTTGACCCCAAGAGCAACTTTTACTGCGGCAAGACAATATTTCTTTATCATATGAAAATAAATCTGGTACAATCCCTTTAAGTTAATGATTTTTCTATTGGATAAGTAGTATTTTCTTCTCTTGTTTGGAACATCACCTGTGACCATGGTTCAGTCAGGCACAATTATCAAAAGTTAGTATACATGTATTTTTATGTTCAGTTATATGCATCTTTTACTACTCGATTACTATTTGAGGAAGAGGGTGAGAAGCACTTATCCAACTGTTTATTTTAACTATTTAGAACTGTTTAGGTTTTATTAAGATTAGAGTTGAAAACATTGCTGAGATCATGTTTTAAAAATAAAACATGGTCTACGGCTGGAAGAGTAGTCACAATCTGAGGCCACAATAATAGACCGCAATTATTTAAGCAAGATAATTAGACCTCTAGGAACATGTTCTAAAATGTTTGTGACTCCGCAGTCCATTTGAGCCATCTCTATTGTTACATTATTTTTGGGGGGGAATCAGGGCATGTTAAACTAAGAAACATGCTGTAAATGTAACAAAATGTCACCATAAATGAGTGCCACGTATGGTTTATTACAACACCAGTTCACGACAGTATCGCCTTACCTGATGTTTGATGGGGATGGTGTACTTGACCCACGTGGCCTGCAGCAGAGTCTCCTCATCCTCCAGCTTCTTCTCCCTCTTCTTCATCTTCTCCTTCTCCTCGCGCTCCAAAGAGGTCATACGATGCAGCCTAAAGAACATGAAACATACACAAATAAAGTCTCTACTGTAAATATATGTATACACACACAGAGACAGAGACAGAGACAGAGAGAGACAGAGAGACACACAGACACAAACGTGCAACTTACTGAGTGTGTCCCAGAGACTCCTTCCACACGGGCAGCATGACCACAGGTTTGATGGCACACTCCAGGATGGCCAAGGCTAAGGCAAACTCCCGGGCCTTGCTGCACATCTGGACCGCCTTGTTCCAATTGTTCCTGAGAAGATGATATAATATTATAGAATAGTTACAGGACATGCAAACTTCAACTAATTCAACCAGTGGTCCCAAAACTACGGCCCGCGGGCCACATCCGGCCCGTTGGGCCTTTCAATCCGGCCCGCCAAGCTTGTCCAAGTTATATTAAATTTTTTTTTTTTTTTTTTTTTTTTTTGCCGTAGGCTTTATTAGACAGTAGATGGAATGAGAAAGAAAGGAAGGGGAATGATGAGAGATAAAGGAGGACATGCAGCAAATGTCGGAGTCGGGATTCAAACTCACGATACTGTGGCTGGCCGTTTATTTGACCTTTCGCCTGTAATGCCCACATTTCCCCAAGAGATGGCACTGTTTTAGAACCAAATTTTAGAACCCAATGTGGCCCTCGAGTCAAAAAGTTTGGGGACCACTGAATTAAACCAATGCCTCCTTTGGAACATGTTTTGGATTCTGGATCTTATTTCACAGAGTAATCACTGAGGGTCGCATTCCAAAATGTGTTCTTACAAAGTCCTGACGAGCCTTTAAAATGACAGTTAATATAACATTTGAAGAACTCGTAGACCCAAATATTCCAGTATGTTAAAACAGAAAGTAAAAGCGACTAGAGCTTCATTGTCTTTGTGCTGCGTCGAGGAAATAAACTGGAGAAAAATGTTGAAAGTAAATGAACTTTTGTTTAATAATGGTAATTGTAATATGCATGTTAGTAGTTTTTATTAGCTACACACTTAACGCTGAAGCTAAATGACGGCGAGCTGAATGTCACACCCATTCACACCTTTTTGGCTTTTCCTGCATGTAGATTGTGGTCTGACCAGTTCTGCAGAGTTGACTGATTTTAAAACAGCGTCCTAACGAGTAAATAAACATTGCTCTGTGTACAGTGCCGCGCTAGCTAGCACACGGCGCTTAACTAATGCTAACCTTTATTATTAGCATTAGTACACCTTTCTACTGTACCCTTCTAAACAGAAGTGTCTTTAACATATCAGTGACACCCATCCATAACTCACTGGCCACTGCGTGACCTTTAATACATTTAGCGTGACTCGGCCGTAACCCCACAGACATAGAAAAGGACAGGTAGTAGCGGCTCCATTGTGCACAGAGCCAATGAAAATGACGTGCAGCTCTGGCTTTACCTATGTGCGGCCCAGTTGGGGTGCATGAAGGGCCCGGGCACATTGGTCTCGAGCTGGGTGATGTTGAGCCGGAGCGTGGCCACGGTGAGGGAGCGCGAGCCGTGGATGGTTCCATTCCACTTGAACTCGGCGGCTGTGGTCAGGCTGAACTTGTGCGACAGGTGCCTCCTCTTGTCGTGGTCCTCGCGGTGCTGGTGCTTGTTCAGGGCCAGGGTGTTGGTGCTGTACTGGTTGTGGTAGACCCGGTACTTTCCCTCCTGGCCCAGCTTGAAGAAGTTGTTCATTTGGGTCTTTAGCGTTGGCTCGCCTTTGAAGAGGAGCGAGCAGAGCAGGGGCTGAAATGGGAATCAGGAGGATTTAAATAATGTTTGAGATGCATCTGTATCGTGTATATAATATCAAATAATATTGTTGTATGTTGCACCTTAATGCCAAAGCAAGCTCCTTGTTTGTGAATTATGTTCAATGGTAATTGATAAACCATATCATCTTAAAAATAACGTATTATTTTAATAGTCTGCCCACAAAAAATTTGAAGCTTGGGTTTATTTACCTTTATAAAGCCCGTTTTACCCTTGAAGCTCGTAAACTATTTTTTTTTTTGGATTAGATTATGGCGATGCATTCTTTATAAATGCAACTGCAAAATGTCTGAAATGGTCACTGTGTATCATTGTGCTCTGTTGTGTCGACTCTTTATACTAAGAACATCAATGTGTGACCCTCCTGGCACCCAAAGACTGCCATCCAGCCTTGGTATAAAGTAATATGTAAATGAGCACCTATCTATGCCACCTGCCTATGCCCTGTATGTGCAGCTCGTGCCCCGTGTGACTGGGGAAACTGTCGGTGCTTTTAAATGTAACTGGTTTAATTTGTTCTTAAACGTCTTAAAGTAATGACCATTAGAACTGATGGAAATTTTGCTCAAGGTTTATAAATCAGTACTTTCAATGGGAATAATATCTAAATGATATTAAAGCATTGCTAATCTGAACAGCTACTCAATGACAAATGGGAAAGAGAAGGTACTCTTGCTTTGACAGATGAAGAATGGGAAAATGTGTGTACATCCCAGCGGAGGACCACAAAGTCACAAAAATGTGATTTAACCTCAATTTGACAATACATATCTTATAGACTTGGGACAAAATGGGACTTATATGTAGGACATGTTGTGCCGTAATTGTATTTATGTTTGTGCTATATTGTGCCATTTGTCTTACTGTTACTGTTATTATTATGCATTTATTCTCCTGCTCTTTGGTCGTGTTTCCTTGTGCTGTGTTTGTTTATACTTCAAAATAAAGTAAAAAGAAAAAGCGGTCTCGCCCTCAATGGGTTCTTTGCCCTGTCAAATAAAGGTTAATTAAGTTCTAACTGGAAAAAGATGTTACTTGGAAGTCAAAAGCCAATTATCAATATACAAAATGAGCATTAGTTCTTTGGTGTTTTTTTGTATTTGGAAAACTGTCACGGGAATCCAACTATTAAAGATAAAGGATCTACATCAGACTCACCTCCTTGTTCACTCTGGGCATTTGAGTGTCTCCTGCTGCTGGATCCTTCTCATCTTTAGTCTTGTTGTACTCATCTGTAATTCACAAAACATTATAATTAGCAGAACAGTTTGACCTCATCTCGCTGGAGTTCAGATGGTGCAGTGGTTACCGGTGCCGTCCTGACTGGTGAAAGAGGAGCGCGAGGAGCGGTCAGTCAGGTCCGGCTGCTCTGGTCTGATGCTGCTGCTGCTCTGGACACTGGGCTGGGACGAAGACTCGGGCTCCTCCTTTTGTGGCGTCTGAGCTTTGTCTTGGCTTTCGCTGCTGGGCTCCTCTTTCAGCCCCTCATCTAAGGAATAAAGAATAGATGTGTTGGTTTAAAAAGAACTGGAACTTTCTTTGATGAGAATGGAAAAGTACAATCACTTTTCTCTCAGTTCGTTGGATAAATGACTGTGATCACAGGATGTCTCCGGATGGGTAGTTGCATTTTTGTACAATAAATAATGGTTTGACTAGTCCACTAATAAAATAATCTTTAGTTGCAGCCTTAATATTGAGTAAAGCCATAAAAAAAAACATTTAACTGGGAGTAAAGATGGATAAAACCAGATAAAATAAATAATAATAAAACTGAAGCATAATAAAACTAAAGCATAGTAAAGTGATTCCCTCAGTCATTACAGTTACAGACTTTGGATTGCCAGAATATTGTTTGATTATTTGACTAAATGGAATATGAAAAAACTAAACATTTGTGTCAATATTGCCCACCTCTATTGTACATTAGACTTCTCTTTCTGGATAAAAACGTATACAGTGATCCCTCGCTATATCGCCGTTCACTTTTCGCGGTCTCGCTGCTTCACGGATTTGCATCATGCATTGTGTTCTGCATTCTGATTGGCTAAACAGTCTCTCCGCGTCTTCTCTACCTGTGTGTCAATAAAAGTTATGGATTCATATGTACACGTACGTAAAACCGCTTGCCAAATTGAAGTTTGCGAGGCCGGTGAGAGCGGCGCGCGTGAGCTGCGGGAGAGGCTAGTGAGAGCGTCAATGTTTTATCGAGTATTTCATTGTATAATAACTAGGGATGCGGACCTAAACCCACGTTCAGGTTCAAGTCCGGATTAGAATCCAGAGGTTCAGGTTCAGGTCCGGACCTAATGAGTCCGGCTGAACTCATGCCATTTTTGCATAATGTTATAACAGCATAACACAAGCTACTTCGCTAAATTAAGTTGAAGACACTTGAACAAGGACGACTATCAAACACAAGGCTTAACTGCAGACTGAAATAAACTCAATTTATCTGGTTTATTCACTGCTTATTAACAGAAGTTACAACTTACAAATCACAAGCTGCTAGCTGCTAACACACATTCATGTGTTTTACGAGAGGAACAACTCCTGAACAAGAGCATGTTGAGTATTAGTATTAGGGCAGCTGTTTCTGCTGATACTATGTTTGTCAAGTGTGTTACTGGTTTGACTGGGCTGTTCCCCACACTTGAAGTTTAATGCCTTTAGATACATTTCCACTCTTTAATTTTGCAGATCCATTGGCATCAAAGTCATTGCAGTATCATAAATAGAATATGAAAATATTTTACACTACACACAATACATCATATTAACAGCATTAAACACAAGACCATATTTAACAACTGTAGAATACAAATACTATTACAAAATATAAGCTACAATTAATGAATCCAGCAATTAAACAATATTACTTTGACTTAGTATTTACTTAGATGTATAAATATGTATATTGCACATTAACCCACTGAAATAAATGCTACACCACAACATAACAGTTATTTTATTCATATTGTAGCGACCCTAGTCTCTAGTGCGCGTGGTCTCTGGGGCGGAGCTAAGAGCGGCTCAGGAGACGAGGTGGTTTTTGATGTTCCTGTTCCATCGCCATGGTTACGGCCAACAGTAACCAACTCTGTTCAAGAAATAAAGTGACAACTTGTGAGCACTAAACCAGCATTACTGACCTGAGCGAGAAGTTACAATATTTACACCCAAACCAAAGCACCATTCGCTCCTTTAACAAGCGTCTTAAACTAACTCACGGAGCGGCACAAGCGGCGACGCACGCGGATAACGCACTACGTGCTCGACGCGCGTTTACCATAGACGAATGTAAACTGGACGCTTCGGCCGCGGCGGTGTGGAGCGGCCATAAGACGGTTCAAATAAAGTCAGCTCTCTTACAGCTGCCGCTTCAATGTTCGGTCTCTCGCGTCTTTAAACTCATTGCGCCGGCTTCAACTTCTGCCGCGCGCGTCGCTGATTCTCCGGGCGCGCAATTGACAGCGATGTCAGTGTTTACGTCTTTTCTAGCGTGAATTTCGCGATCTATGGAAGGTTTCAGATGGTTTAGATTCTAGAACGTAAAGGATATAGAATGTGAGAGGTAGATTTTTAATGAGTCCAGAACCGAATCACCGGGTATCGTTTTTTTTGGACCTGAACCGAAACGTTTTTACAAGTCCAGATCCGGTCCATCGTAGCGGTACGCATCCCTAATAATAACTGTAAAAAAATAAAGGTTTCTACTTCACAGATTTCGCCTATCGCGGGTTCTTTTTGGAACGTAACCCCCGCGATACACGAGGGTTCACTGTAGTGTCCTTTGGAGAATTCCCTGACGATTCATTAAAAAGTGAAGATAAAAAGCTCCTAAGGGACAGCTGAAAGTGAGGCGCAGCTTTGCCCAGGAGTTCAGTGTTGTCCCAGAGCCACACACAGAACGGTAAGGGCTCTGCAGATTCGCAGCGAGCACAGCACAACGAGCACAGCACAATGAGCACAAAGAGCACAGCACAACGAGCACAACACGAGCACACCACAGAGCACAACACAACACGAGCACAACACGAGCACACCACAGAGCACAACACAACACGAGCACAACACGAGCACAACACAGAGCACAACACAACACGAGCACAACACGAGCACAACACAGAGCACAACACAACACGAGCACAACACGAGCACAACACGAGCACAACACAACACGAGCACAACACGAGCACAACACAGAGCACAACACAACACGAGCACACCACAGAGCACAACACAACACGAGCACAACACGAGCACAACACAGAGCACAACACGAGCACAACGAGCACAACACAACACGAGCACAACACAGAGCACAACACAACACGAGCACAACACGAGCACAACACAGAGCACAACACAGAGCACAACACAACACGAGCACAACACAACACGAGCACAACACAACACGAGCACACCGCAGAGCACAACACAACACGAGCACAACACAGAGCACAACACAACACGAGCACAACACAACACGAGCACAACACAACACGAGCACACCGCAGAGCACAACACAACACGAGCACACCACAGAGCACACCACAGAGAGCACACCACAGAGAGCACAGCACAGAGAGCACAGCACAGAGAGCACAGCACAGAGAGCACACCACAGAGAGCACACCACAGAGAGCACACCACAGAGAGCACACCACAGAGAGCACAGCACAGAGAGCACAGCACAGAGAGCACAGCACAGAGAGCACAGCACAGAGAGCACAGCACAGAGAGCACAGCACAGAGAGCACAGCACAGAGAGCACAGCACAGAGAGCACACCACAGAGAGCACAGCACAGAGAGCACACCACAGAGAGCACAGCACAGAGAGCACAGCACAGAGAGCACAGCACAGAGAGCACAGCACAGAGAGCACAGCACAGAGAGCACACCACAGAGAGCACAGCACAGAGAGCACAGCACAGAGAGCACACCACAGAGAGCACACCACAGAGAGCACACCACAGAGAGCACACCACAGAGAGCACACCACAGAGAGCACAGCACAGAGAGCACAGCACAGAGAGCACAGCACAGAGAGCACAGCACAGAGAGCACAGCACAGAGAGCACAGCACAGAGAGCACAGCACAGAGAGCACAGCACAGAGAGCACAGCACAGAGAGCACACCACAGAGAGCACAGCACAGAGAGCACACCACAGAGAGCACAGCACAGAGAGCACAGCACAGAGAGCACAGCACAGAGAGCACAGCACAGAGAGCACAGCACAGAGAGCACACCACAGAGAGCACAGCACAGAGAGCACAGCACAGAGAGCACAGCACAGAGAGCACAGCACAGAGAGCACAGCACAGAGAGCACAGCACAGAGAGCACACCACAGAGAGCACAGCACAGAGAGCACAGCACAGAGAGCACAGCACAGAGAGCACAGCACAGAGAGCACAGCACAGAGAGCACAGCACAGAGAGCACAAAGAGCACAGGACTGGCAGAGTCCTGGTGTGAAGAGGCTGTTATGTAAACCGAGGGCACAGCGCTTCTGTCTGCACAGACTGTGTGAAGAATTGACTGATTGAGGCTGTTTAAGGACAAATCTGAAATCACAACGGGCCAGAGACATGACAGAAATAAACTGCATACTGTTGTGTCATTGGGCAAGGCACTTCACTCGCCTTGTAAAGCCATTATTACAATTAACATATATTCTGCATCGTCAGCATTGATGCTCTTTCACCTTTGCTTTGGCATAAAACTATTTAATATAACGTAAACATAATACAAACAGAATATAGAAGGTGCCCTATGTAACTTTTCTGTTGAAAAAAAATTCATCTCAGTCATCTTCTGGATCATGACATTCAGTCGGGGGTAATATTACTTTAGGATTCCAGAATGACATAGTTTGAACAAAACTAGGTGCAAAACATCATTAAACAGCAATATCAACTTTTACCGGGCAATTTTATGTGCATCACCTTTTGAATTGAATCATTAAAACTGCAACTCTAGATTAAGGTTCCCAAACGTTTGACACCAGGACGTCCTAAATAACTATTCAACCGGCCTGGGACTAAAATATACAGCTTTCAGTTTTCTACATAATTGAGTTTATGCAATGACATTCTTCAATCAAAAATGCTCCACAACATTATGACTGATGGCAGTGACAAGCAGAACAATGGGCAGCACAGCCATTCATTTTATTTTCTTGGCCTCATTTTTGTCTGTGGGGCCATTATTTTGCTCAAATTAACTAGATATGACAAAATGGAAGCTGAAAGTAGTTTCTCCTTTGTTGCTCCAAATGTGCAGCACAGTTGGAGTTTTAGGATACGTCAATTGTCCCACAACAATTAATTTACTCTCCGTGCAGCACCCCCTTTGAGAAAGCCTGCTCTAGATGATGCAGGAGGACGAGGAAACGAAGATGAGCCGTGAGGAATGGCGGGATGAAGGATAAACAGACAGCACACAAACGAAGATGAGCCGTGAGGGATGGCGGGATGAAGGATAAACAGACAGCACACAAACGAAGATGAGCCGTGAGGGATGGCGGGATGAAGGATAAACAGACAGCACACAAACGAAGATGAGCCGTGAGGGATGGCGGGATGAAGGATAAACAGACAGCACACAGCACACAGCCTGGTACCTGCTGCCCCCTGCTGTGCCTCTAGGGGCCGCTCTGGAGCTGCCCCCTCTGCGCCTGCGGCAGGGTCCTGAACGGCAGGGTCCTGAACGGCAGGGTCCTGAACGGCAGGGTCCTGAACGGCAGGGTCGCACTGGGGCTCCGGCTCACCGCTGCTCTCCTCTGCGGGAGCGCCAACCGTGGCTGCGGCGTGCACGGGTACACAAAGTAGAGGTCGGTTACTTTAAGTGTGACGAGTACGCGATACAGCGGGGAGAAGCGAGCGGTTGTACCCTGAGAGCTGGAGTCCTCACTCTTCTTGGCGTCCTTCTGCTCGCCGTCGTTCGTTGCTGGTTCTTCCGTAGAGGGCTTCGCCGCGTCGTTCTTCCCCTCTTCTTTGCACTTTGCTTCCCGCAAAACCTTCAAACGCTTCTCCACGGCTTCTACAAACAGAAGAGAGTTGTTCAAATGTTAGCTAGCTTGGGTTGCTTGGATACCGACTTAGATACCCGGCGCTTACTTCGACATAAATAAACCAAAGTGGAAGTATGTTTTCACAACAGCTTCATTTTACAGCGCCAATGATGTGATTGTTGTCATTGGAAAATACTTTGGGCCGTAAGACATCTTTATTTCACTATTCTAAATCATTTCAATATGATTTGGTAGAAAACGTTGCAGATGTGTGTATGTTAAAAACCGCTCTCTGTAAGTCAAGAGAAATACTTCCAACCACGAGTGAATGAAGCGTTTTATATACTTTCAAACACTTAGCAACTTGAAGACATTTTTTTTATAAATGAGTTGTTCAGGCAGGTTGTGTTTCTTTGTGTCACAGGATTTGTGACAGTTCCATGCATTTGTCCACGAGATGAAACAATAAGTCACAATTTCCACTTGTTATGTGCAACAAGTTGAGGACTTTTTACCTAAAACTTAATTTAACCTGTAACTGGGTCCTGTGGCATCACCTCCTGGTTTCCATGGAGATAGATATGTTTAAGGTCCCATGACAACCCTTTTATTTTAGTTAACATACTTTTTTTTTTAATGTTACCTCAGTGGAAACTGTTTCGTTTACAATGTTACTTCCTGAGAATCACGACATAACACTAGGAAATTCCATAACACAACCATGTTTAAAAAATGTGTTTATCATTTGTGCCAAACTTTTGGATGGAAGTCTGTATGTTTTAGAAATTTATTCTACTTCTGGCATTTCCTTTTTTTCAATTGTTTAGAATATGAACTTAGAAAACACAGAACACAAAACACGACACAGAGAGCAAGTCAATAACATTAAAACAACTATTGAAATAAAAATGAAGGCACATCTTTTCCAGCATATATGACCATGATATGAACATATTTTTCAACTTTTCTTCACAAAGTGCTACTTGATTGCTTTAAAAATAGAATTTACATTTGACTATTTATAAATTAATTAATTAATAAACTCGTATAAACCTTTCAAACACATTAAGCACAAAGCAACATCTCCATGGAGACAAGCAGATAGTGGACCCTTCACCACAAAAGTTGCATAGTAGGTACTGTAGTCTGTACTTAGTCAGGAGGCACACAAACACAGCATTAAACACTGTAACAGCCCCCAAACAGCTGTGAACTGTACCGTTGAGAGAGGACAGGTAGTTGCGGCTGCTGCTGGCCTTCTTGGTGAGCTCCAGGGTGATGTCCATGTGGGCCTGCACCTCCTCCCTGACCTCCTCCAGCGCGGCGTGCAGGTCGCTCTCCCAGTACTCCTGGTCCAGCAGCTCCATCAGCTCCTCCAGCTGTGGCCGCGTGCTGTAGTACCACGTCCGCTTAGCCCCCTGCTGCCCGTCCTCCTCTCTGGAACACAGAACAAATGAGCACATCGCCAGACTGAAATCCAGGAACTAGTGTTAATGTGTTACAGAGAACTAAAAGAAATGGTCGGATGATGAAAATGTCTTCTGGTTGTTGTAACTAAGCTGCTGTGTCTCGTGGAGAATATTGTGCATTTTTATAAAACGTGTCTGTTGATGATTAATTTAGATCTATTGGAGTTGAAAGTGTTTTTCTTCCTCAATGTGATTCTAATACATATGATTTAAAAATGCTAGTGAACTATTTAGTACAATCAGACTTTTTAAATACAATATCAACCAAATATTGTTGAAATATGAAACGTGAATTTTATAGATCCGAGAAAATCCGAGATATTTTATTCTTTATTGACATTTTTATCTAATACTGCCACTGTCTTTGTCATAAAAGGTATTTTGGTGTGTGTTGTAGGTCTTTTTTTTTTTTCATTTATCATTTGTCGTTTAATGGCAGCAGCCCGCGTATCAAATAGTTTCCCCATTCAAATGTTAACTAGACAAAAGTAGGGTTTGCATGTCTTGATGAAAGCCTATAAGACGTCAGCGTGTGCCAAAGAGTGCTTCTTTTTTCAAATATAAGAGTGAAAAATGTCAAAAAGCCGAAGGCGATTCTTGCAGAACAAACAGCTTCAACCTTTACCCCAGGACTTGTAATACTTACACTCTACTGACCGGCTTGTTACTATGGAGAACATGTAAGTAATTCAAGTGTCACAATGTCACTTCTGACTATATGGCAGAATGCTACAATAATGAAGTTATTGCATTTATTAGAGGATCAGTCCTAAAGTCTGTAGCCTCCACTATTTAGGGTTTTGTTATACTTTTATTTCCAGCCTATCACAGTTTGGAGAACACTAGATACGAACAGATTCTACTCTTAATCTGTTGTTTGTCTCTCCTACAACAAATTAATACATTCCCACCTTTTAAATGTGTCATGTTAAGAATAAGAATGAATATAATCAGAAAACGAGGATGCTCACAGCCCATAACTTACACCACAATCCTTCTGTTGAAAAACCAGTACTTCCGTTGGTGTCGGTCGTATCCGATGGGCTCCTGTCTGATGTAGGGTTTGTTCTTCTGCACCTCCATGACACAGTCGCTGACCCCGGGCACCTGGTGAGCCACGCACACCTCGCACTGCCACTCGTCCTCGGGCACGGCCTCCAGCGGCGGCTTCACACACTCCAGGTGGTACACGGCGGTGCACGTCTCGCAGCACAGCAGGTCGCCCAGCCGGTGGCACACTCGGCAGTGGTCATCGTACAGCACCACCCCGTCAGACATCAGCTCCTCGCGGGCAATGTTTGTGGTGATAAACAGGTCCACCAGGAACTGCAAGACGCGGACTTTACTTTCAAGGGGAGTGTAAGGATACTGGTCTGTTTCTAGGTAAGGAAGTACATGGTGATACTCTTTGTCACTCTCGCAGTATGAGCGCAGCACTTCCGGCCACGTCATGCCGTCAATGAAGAATAAAGTGGAGTTGACACTGTCTTTGAGGTCAGTGGGGCCAAAGGTAGTATTGGAGGTGTCCTCTTCTCGAAGAACAGCCTTAAGAAGAGCAATGTGAGTCTCGGAGATTAAAGTACTTTGCTCTTGGCCCAGAAGAGCAGCACAAAAGTCCTCAAAGCGGAAAGGAGAGAGACGCAGCACTGCGCTGAAGTTACGCAGCACTTCGAAGATGGAGATTGTACTGAGAAGCTCCTCATTAGGAACCAGGAGGTCCTCAGAGGAGTCTGGAAGCACCAGAGGAGGAATCTCCTTCTCCTCCAGGATGGGCGAGCGGGGCCGTGGAGCACGTCCTCGTCTTCTCCCTATGACAAACACATGTAATAATGTTAGGCCATAGTTATTATCATTCTAGGTCTTTCACTTCTAATTAATTGGTCATAAAACACACATATAAAGATGTTATTGTTATATTATGGTACACAAAGCCAATTAAAATATAAATTTAGTCTCATTCTAGATAATATTAACATTTTAAGATTATTACATTACATAATATATTTGTGCTTAGAGAACTCTGTGTATTAAATACTTTGCTAAAAAAATAATATTTAATTTGTATACAAAAGATGTAGTGAGTCACTTTGTAATGTGTGTAACTAAACCTTTGACACTTGTTGCTGCAGGAGATGCTCTTACCGGCTAGCTAACTGAGTTTGAAAGAAATGTCACAGTAGCCATGCTAGCGCCCTAATTAACCAGGTTTACTTCACCTAATAATTAGTGTTTTACTACTAATAGATAATTAGTCTGTTCACTTAAGGGCATGCATGCCAATGCAAATATAGCAACGGTAATATGCTGTTCTTGTCAAAAAATAATACGACTGCACTGTTTGTTTTCATGATGACAGGCGACAACGTGAGCTAATGTGGCATGCTAACGTTAGCATGCTAACAGCTAAGCGGAGGACTGAAGCTGCAAATGCCTGAGGAAAGAGTCTGTCATGATCGATCTCCGCCGGGATCTGAGCAGCGCGTGTCCGCGTGCAGCTGGACACACGCGGGGTCAGACATGGACACAGACACATGTCCACCTGCAGCAGCAGCACGGAGCACACTGCGGCCTGTGTTCATTCTCCATTTTGAACAATAACCCTTCAGCTTCCTGCCCCACACTGATATACAAGCTGCCCTGGCCCGGGACGTGTGGCCCCTGTGCGCGGGGAGGACCGTGTGTGGACCGTGGACGTGGTGCTCGTGTACCCGGGGTGCTGGCGTGTGTGCTCTGACTCCTGAAGCTGCTCTCGGTGCAGTAGCTCGCATCATCCTCCTCCTCCTCCTCCAGCTCGTCCAGTGGCTCCTCATCCTCCAGGCAGTCCGAGTCCGCTTTGAGGCCCTCTTCCTCCTCAGACTGCGGCTCTTCCACACACTCTTCCTCGTCAGACCGGAGGCTCACGGCGTCGTCCTCCTCGTCGCTCTCGTGGTCGTCGTACACGATAGTCTTGGAGCCTCTGCCCCTTCTGCCCCCGCGGGTGACTCTGCCTCCTCTGCCCGCACCGCCGCCTCTGCTGCGAGCCTTCCCCCGAGCAGACGCGCCAGAGCCCCGTTTCCTCTTAGCTTTGACCGGCTTAGGGCTCTCCCTGGTCGGGCTCTCCAAGTCCTCATCCCCGCTGTCCCTGGCTCTGGGTTTGATGTTCCTCCTGGGCCGTAGGCCGCGGGTTGGCGCTGGGGACGGCTCCTCGCTCGGTAACGGTTTGGACGGCCTGCCCCTGCCTCTGCCTCTCATGATAGGCGAACGCGAGTGTTTTGCAAGCCCAGTCTGTGCGCGCGTCCAGCCCGCAGAAGTGCAGCCTCCTCAATGCTTATCCGGTGCGGGCCCGAAAAGTGCAGTCGTCCAGTGAAGCCCCCGCGCCTTTTCGGGTGTGAAAGCTCAAAACGTTAGCCCGGCGTCCCATTTGGATTCGCCTTGAGCCGCCATTTTTTCTTCCTCGCTCCGCCGCTGCCTCTGAACAACAGGCCCGCGCTGCGGTCACGTGGTGTCGCTTCCCTTCTGTGTCTGTGATAACTGTAATAACTGTAATAACCAAACATCCATAACTGTAATAACTGACACTTCTGCCTGTGAATACTTTTATGAAGCTGGATCATTAATTACAATTTGTATCATCAATCATTTAAAATAATTCCCAAGAATACACACATGCACACAGTCCACTGCTACATTACATTAGACATAAATAATATAATTCATAAATATATATATTATAAGGTTACATTTAATATAGTTGGACCCTCGGGGGTAAAAAATGTGATATAAAACGACACATTCATAAAACGGTATGAGAGCACCCTCTACCGGCCATTATGCGCATGCAGCGTTTTAGCACTATTTGGGAATCGCGCTGAATTTTTTTTTACACACATTAGGCTTCTGTGTGTCATTCTGAGCTTTAACCAGTAGATGGCAGTGATACACCACTGTTGTTCACAGAGACGCTGCTGACTATTTCTATACCTGGCATGTCCAGACTCTGGCCCAGGGGCCAAATGTGGCCCTCTGACGATTTTTTACTGATCTTCAGGCTTCTTGGTGAATTGACTTAAAGCAGTCTTCTTGCCTGTGTTTTTAAAAAAATCTACCTTTATAAACCCCAAATCATCACTTGAGTGTGTCTCATTAGGTTCTAAGCCTAAATAAAGGCTCAGTCTGACCTGTGCTAAATGCACATATCTGAAGTATTGATGGCATTGACTTCCAGTCTATGGTCCTCGATCGGCCGCCCACTCCATCAGTGTTTCAATATGAATGGAGCTCCATTCATGTAATTACACAGAATAATGTAGCCTACTCACCCCACATGTGGAAAACACATTTTTGTTTTTGTCAGTATCTGTGTGGACAACATTAAAAAACTATTGATGGTAAATCTATAGCTCTGACAAATTCATACTGCCGTTGTGTCCTAGAGCAAGTCACTTCACCCACCTCGCCTGCACTATGTGTGTGCGATAGATCTATTTGCACCGTCAGTTTTGCTCCGTTGTTCTATCATTCCTGTTTGTTTTTAACAACATATTTTAGCATGTCTTTATTTGATCATGGTTTATATTTTACTATTTTTCTTTACCGCTGATGAACATTAGTTTGTGAACTTTGTGAACTACTGTAAGCTTGTCAGGATTGTAAGGCGTAACACTAATGCTGTTCACGATGCTAAAAATACAAATGAAGGATCTACGCAGGTTATAGTATAGTACAAAAGAAATAATAATGTCTTTTCTTCTGTTCATTTTGCCTGTTCCCTTTGTGGCTCCTGTTGGATAGAAACATGTTTGGTCCTTTCACTATTCTGTGCTCATAAAGGAGGCGGGGACATGTACAAGAGCTGCTGATGTAATCGTGAGGGTGAAAGGGATTAAAGCAGACATATGTTAGTACAAGAGGAGCATAATAACCTCAATAGACTAATGCACCTGGATTTTTACTGTGTCTAAAGTACACAACATGTACTTCTTATCTGTTGATCACGTTGTAATGTGAGTTGTATAATGAAAGCCGTGGCAGAAAGTATCAAAAGTAGTAGTGCTTAAGTGAACGTTTTAGCTTTACTTTACAGTGTATACTTTTTTACTTTTACTTAATTACATTTGAGAATAGGTATATGTACTTTCTACTCCACTACATTTGAAAAGTAAAGTAATTTTCACAAGGTGTGATGGGTTATTTTAAGCACGGGCATTGTGACATTTTGACTAAAGGTTTTTAGTTCAAGACCCAGCGTTCAGAAAACAAAAATATACAGATAAAATTCACTAGAAAAATAAGAAATTGATTGGAATTGCTCATGTTGACCAGAGATCAGCTCAAATATTTATTAAAATAATTTAAGGCTTGATCAGTTCTCATAATTGAAGTGAAATAAAAAAAAAATGTTTTAACTCAAAAGCACATTTTAAAACATGTACTTCAAAACTTTTACTTACGGAGACTGTTTATGTGCTACTGTTACTTTTACTTGAGGCATTTACCGGTATTTGCATCTGTATCTGTACTTTTAAGCAACAAAACTGAGTACTTCTTCCATCTCTAATTAAATGCGATTGAGGTATTAAGAAGGAAAAACATTGATGAACCGCCAGAAAAATCAGACTATAATCGTGGTATGCCTCGGTATGGTTTGTGTAATCCCTCAGGTCCATTCTATTATAAAAGGAAATTGAATTCAGTCAACTTGACGAAAGTTTTACATAATGTTTCCAAGAAACTACTTGATGAATGGCAAAACCTATTCACTCTTAGTCCTGTTGACAGAATTCAATTTTATTTGACAAACTCTTACAATACTTTTTGAAGGATCCAAAAAGCATCACAGAACCATCACGAGAACAAACTGCTGGGATATTGCCAAATTCTCAGCACCACCAGCACCTGGAACCTGAAGTGAGAGCCCACCATCAGCTCCCTCATCAAGAAGGCCCAGCAGAGGATGTACTTCCTGCGGCAGCTGAGGAAAGCAAAGCTGACAGCGGAGATGATGGTGCAGTTCTACACGGCCATCATTGAGTCCATCTTCACTTCCTCCATCACCATGTGATACGCTGGAGCCACAGCCAGGGACAAACAGAGACTACAGCACATTGTGTGCTCTGCTGAGAAGGTGATCGCCTGCAGACTTCCATCTCTGCAGGACCTATACGTCTCCAGGGCTCTGGGACGTGCAGGTCGGATCACAGCTGACCCTTCTCACCCTAGACACGGACCATTTGAGCCACTCCCCTCAGGCAGGAGGCCACTCCCCTCAGGCAGGAGGTTCTGGTCCGGATGGACCGTAGCACAAGAACAGTTTCTTTCCCTCATGAACACTTCTAAAACACTGTCACTTTAACCATAATTTAATCACTCACTGCATTGTTCACTTTCTGCAATGCATCTGTAAATTCAACTGTAAATTTGTGTACATAGTAAGCCTATTTTTATTTTTTATCTTATAGCCTATTTTTTTTATCCTATATCAGATTGAAATTGTTTTTATTTTTGACATTTATAGGTTGTTTTATCATTGTTCATTGTTTTATGTTGCACCAAATCCCCAAAGCAAGTTCCTATGTTTGTGAATTCTGTTCATTTACAATGGCACTAAACCTGTTCTGAAGTCAATGCACTTTTCATTATTTTGAATTTCATTAAATGTCAACTAAATACAGGCATAGTTCTGCCAAGAGGCCAAGCTTTGGTTGTTGGGTGAAATATTCAGATCAAGGAAACAGAATTCTCCTCATGCAACTTTTAATGGTTTTAGTTCTGATGTGCTGCTAACAAATGTTTGGTTTAGAGGAAATCCTTCAAATACAACATCCACTCTCCCCCAGCGTTCTGTCCAAAATGTAATTTAAATTCTGTGCAATTAGTCACAGCAACGCGTATGAAAGTGGCACGGACCCACATTTGAAAAGCATAATTAAGAATATGGAGGAGACGGATGTTACCTTTGGTTGTTTCTCCAAGAGCGCATTTGTCCTTAATGTGCAAGGAGTGGATTATTGCCGAGTTTGGCATTGAGCAGCCAAAACGATTAAAAGTAAGTAAAGATAAAAGTTAAGAAGGATTTGAATCATCAACCCTTTTGTTACGGGAAATGCTCATTAACAGTGGTGGAAAGTAATGACATAGAAAAACTAAATTAAGAATTTTGTACCTTTTTAAACAGGTACTTAACTTTTGGATTGTTTGACTTTCACTTTACACTAATATTTTATCTGCATTTGTGCTTTAATTTGACAAAATGTGACCCTTGAACTAACCCATCATATTTAAATTACCGCTGTAGAAACTGATTCAAAACCACTGAATTGTCTAAATAACATGTTTAATAGAAATGTATGAATTTAAATCCAACACACAATTCCTAATTTAATAATTGCATTTTTATTAATTGAAAACAAATAAACAAAAACAAAGGCAAATAAAAAAAAAAGCCAAAACATGAACAGTATCATTGTGTAAGACGAGGTGAGACGAGACACTTAAATAAAAGGAGCTGTGTGTCGACTGGATGTAAGAGGGGCAGGGTATGTACACTGTTCATCACCGGGGCGACAGGGGGCGGGGCCAGGGACACTGAGGACACCAGAGAAAGGCACTATCAGAGAGAACACTGACACGTCAACAGAACAGCCGTGGGAGTGGTGACTGGACAGGGGACCAGAGTGAGGACAGGGGACTGGAGTGGTGACTGGACAGGGGACCAGAGTGAGGACAGGGGACTGGAGTGGTGACTGGACAGGGGACCAGAGTGAGGACAGGGGACTGGAGTGGTGACTGGACAGGGGACCAGAGTGAGGACTGGGGACTGGACAGGGGACTGGAGTGGTGACTGGACAGGGGACCAGAGTGAGGACTGGGGACTGGACAGGGGACAGGGGTGGTGACTGGATTGGGGACAGGACAGTGGGCTGTTGCAGGGACAGGGGACTGTTGCAGGGACAGGGGACTGTTGCAGGGGCTGGAGAGGGGCTGGAGTGAGGCCTGCAGAAGGGACAGGACAGTGGACAGGTGGGGACCGGAGCAGGGGGCCGGACAGTAGACAAGTGGGGGCCGGCGCAGGGGAGAGGACAGTGGACAATTGGGGACCGGACAGTGGACAAGTGAGGACCGGAGCAGGGGCTGGTGGATCAACTCAGACCGGACTAGTGCAACGAAAAACATTGAACAATCATCACAGCTTTGACTATTGCAAAGACTAGCTTAAAACAAAACCTTATTTGGGCAGCAGTGTGACAAAGAAGGTTCAGTGTTGTTATAGAGATTATGACAATAAACTGTAAATTAACATGCATTTGTATTTAAAAAGCCAATATGCAGGATAAACATGACTGGGGACAAACAACAGCCTTGTGGGTTTCCTTTTGGTATCAAATACATTCGAAACAATAGGACACTTGACTACTCTGCAAGTGCACCATTAAATGTATATCTTCTTTAACCACCTAAATAAATACTACCGTTAATCATGGTATTAGAGAGAAATGCCACACGAGTTCATTAAAATAATCTTTGCAATAGCTGCTAACCAATAAAATCTCAACTTGAAATCAACACAAGTCAGAAAGTGGTCGTCCACACTAGTCGCTTTTCACTGAAGAGAGATTTATGTAGAATAATATACAACATTACAGTACATTCTAATGAGTTTCCATGGGTACGGGTACAATATTTTTTGTCAGCCACCAATTGAGATCGTGAATACAATCATTGCGTTCATGTCAAGTTTTGTTTTCCATAATAATAAAAGGGAAAAAACCCCTAAACGTACTAGTGTGGACACATTTTACCACTAGCCCAGTCCAAAGTCATTGCCAAACCAACCCCAGAAGTGAAAATGTATTTAAAAAGTGCTTGACCACACGCCACACAATACACAAAACAACCCAGAACAGAACATTTGTACATTGTTGAAGCGGATCTCTCGAAAGACAATCTCGTTTTCCGACTTGTCCGTGTGTGCCGCGGGCGACGCAAGCGTGGGGGGTGTGGCTTTGAACGACCCCTCGCCAAACCTCAGATTCCGTATGGACCTGTGCATTTTTCCTCGCACGGGGGTTTTCAGCATGTCATTTGAAGTCAGTTCTCCGGCCGCGCGTCTCGTGTAAAGACGCCGGTCAGCTACATTCACTGCCCGAGTACAAACGGCTGAATAAATACATGGTTTTTTGGGAGAAGAGGCGGCGGTGGGACGTGGGGCGTGGCGGTGGGACGTGGCTCGGTGCCCGCTGGGTGCTGGCTCTTCTTGTCTTCCTGGGTTTGAACGTGTCCTTTTTTTTCTCCCAGTTTCCCTCAAAAATGAAAGTTTGTTGTGACTCCTTGAAATATCATGCGCTAGAAACGAGAGGTATGGTGGCCCTGAAAGGACAAGTCACAAGTTGGCAGTTTGCAATTGTGTTTTGCTTTCACAGTACGAATTGAGAACCTTTCGATTTTCGCCTAAATTTGACAACTCCTTGACTCCTGTGGCTGTGACTTGTCCATCTGGGCCACCGTAGAGAGGCCTTGGATAAATTCTAAAGATTACAAAGAAAAAACTAAACAAAAAAAACAGGAGAGTTCAGCACGTGGCTACGAGGTCTTCTAAAAAGATTGAACATAATTTACAAATGAAAGGGAAAAAAAAAAATACAATTTGCGATGAGAGGTAAAACAGACAAACACATACAAATATATAATATATATTTTAAAAAAATGGATTCTCTCTATAGTTGATTTATTGTACAATGCTCATGTGCCAATCATCTCAGACATGGAAACTTGCGGTAAATGGCATCAGTTTTTTTTCCTCTACATTTTTTAAAAACCATTTCTTCTTTTTTGACATTTTTGGGATTTTTGTATGTTAAAACTGGTAGGCGTTTTTGTTTTGTTTTAGGTGATTAAAACATGCAGCAAAAGGAACAGAAAAGGGGCAGAGGAAAGGCAGAATGTTTGCGAAGTGGAGGGTTGCGGTTCCTCCCTCAGAGTCCTCGCCGGGTCAGGTTTTTCTGGGGGGGCGAGGGGCGAGGGGAGCATTCTCAGCAAAAAGTTCATTTTCTCAGCTGCCACCCTCGTTCCTCCCTGGTCCTCCTGCTCGGGGTGTGACGGCGTCAGGGGGCCGGAGGAGGCGGCGGTGGTGGAGATGCTGAAAGATCAAGGATGGTTGCAGAAGATCAGATGTTGGTGGCGGCGGCGCTCTTTGCCGTTACATGTTCCGGATGATGGGCGTGACGTAGTTGCGGGGGAACATGCCCGTCTGGCCGTGGCAGCCTCCCTTCCACCAGTTGGGGTCCGAGTTGTCCAGGACCTGGATGAAGTCGCCCCGTCGGAAGCCCAGCTCGCCCTCTTCCTGTGGGTCGAAGTCGAACAGAGCCTGGACGTAGGTTGGGTGCTGGGGGAACATCACAACACACGGTCAGCTCACAGAAAGACCCAAAGTGCAGTCGGAACAGGAAATTCACATGCAAATTTTTCCCCACATTCTTTCAAATCTGTTTCCAAATTGTTTTCTCCAAATTTTTTACCAAATCCCCCCTCCCACATTCTTTGTAATTCTCCCCCCAAATGGTTTTCACATTTTTTTTCCCAAATTGTTTGAAAAAAGAAATAATTCAAATTGTTTTCACATTTCTTATTTCCCCCCCAAATTGTTTAAAAATAAATAAATATCCAAATTGTTTTCACATTTAAAAAAAAACAACAACATAAAAAATATTTCAATTTTTTTTCACTTTAATAGACAAAAAGTGTTAAACAAATTGATTAAAAATAGTGAGTGCCATATTTATTATTTTACTTTAGTTTATTTAAATGAAAGGAAAATGAAAGCCGCTGTAAGTTGAAAAAAAAACCCATATATATTATTGGGTTTATTGAAAGGTATAAACTATCCCTAATAATTAAAGGTGCACTATGTATTTTCTCTCGTGGCCTGCAACCTGTGTATCGCCATGACGATGTTATGATTTGCTTAGAATGTTTCGCAGTATGGCATTACATGCAACTCGACGACACCAGAGCGAGTTACAGGTCGGATCTGTGGAGAGGCGATCCTGCTCATTTGGTAGAGCGATAAATGTAATGAAATAGATACTCGATAAGTGTGTAATGCATCTGAGCAAGTGCGAGTGTCCGAGTGCTTCACAGGGAGTCCAGAGGTCAGAGGTCACGCACACGCACGGATAACACAGATCAAGTTGCAGGAATACTAATTACCAAGGGATATAATTATTCATGTTTGACTTCCCCGCCGTGCTATCACAAACGTTACATCAGGCATGTCTAAACTATGGCCCGAGGGCCAAATGCGGCCCGCAGACCAATTTTTGTTGGTCCTCCGGCTTCCTGCTAAGTTGGTCAAAACGTAAGAGTGAAAAGTAATGATTTTGTTTCTTATTAAAGGTGTGGAGGCTCATTGAAACTATGTAAAATGCAATATTTTAAATGATTCACTTTGTCATTTGACAAAGTCGACATTTCTGGGTTGTTTATGGCCCTCTGCTCCCTACAAGCTTCAAAAAGCGGCCCTCTGTGAAAAAAGTTTGGACACCCCTGCTTTGATATAGTATTTTATAAAGTACACGTTTAAACCAACACTATGAAGACTTGTACAGACTAGAATTGAAGAAATGTATGAAATAAAATGATGCAGGAATAAGTAAATATACAGTAACAATATAAACAAGACAGTTAGTTAGTCTAGTTTTCTTTATTAGTTAGAGCATTTTAGTTTGCTTAATAACATGTTAGCTTTTTGTGTGAATGCATTTCAGTTAGAAATGACGTGTTATTATGTATGAGCGGTGCAGCGGTGCTACGGTGCAGCGCTGAGCGGGCCGCGGCGTCTGTACCTGGTGCATTTGCTGCTGCTCGATGTCCCTCAGGAAGATCTGCTGGTTGCGGGACACGGAGGTGGTCCGGTGATAGTCCACCAGCTCGTTCAGAGAGTTGAACTTCACCACCCACAGGAAGTATTTGCCGGCGCCGTCACGAAGGACTTTGAAATGCTGAACGTCGTTTCCAAACCTGCGGCACACGCACGGTTCAGGTTTTTAATCATGTGTAATGTGAAGAAGGTTATTATGGCACGTGACATTCTGATCCAAGTGTGAAGAGAGTGTGGAACTGAGAGGAATAACCTGTGAAAAAAGGCTATAAAACTGTGACTTTAGACTGACACAAAATAAATAGAAATGGATACAATGAAAGAATTGGTAAAGCAAAACTAATATACAAAAAACATCTAAATAAAAAGGTAAATTTACACATTACAGTTGCTTAAGAGAAGAAGTGCTGATTTAGATTAAAATCCATTAAAATTGTAACCGTCCATCAATAATTGACCTTTATCTGACATTTATCTATAACAAAAGAAAATAATGCAGAGACTGCAAAACTGAACAAACCAATGGGGGAAATGGACATTATTTATGCAAAAGAAACATCCAAATGTGACTTTTACTTTAGTTTTTCTTGCTATGGTTGGACTGATAAATATGACAAAAATATATATTATATTTCTCAAAGTGTGTATGTAAATGACGGACACTTTTATTGTTACATTTGCAAAGTTAAAAAAAAAAAAAAAGATGCCGATCGATTTCAACGTTGAGGCATAACTGCATGGAAAAAAGGCAGAGTGATAAGTGGATTTACACGACTGGAGGTTATTAGAGGCTCACGAGACCCAGAGGACCAAAGACACCATGAAAGCACTTAGACCAATCAGAGCGCACACTAAAGCTGCTGTGAGCCGGGTGTGTGCGTTCTCTCTCTGTGTGTGTGTGTGTGTGTGTGTGTTCAGTGTGTGTGTGTGTGTGTGTGTGTGTGTGTGTTCAGTGTGTGTGTGTGTGTGTCCGTCTGTGTCAGGACAGTAGAGACACACAAAAGAGAAGTGCACACGTTTAGGCTGCAGAGGAACACACAGGCCCGTTTAGGCTGCCCCAAATAAATTGTCTGTTTGCTGTAACCCGACCCAACATTTTTCAAGTGGGTCGGTCGGTAGGTAAATTCTTATTTTTTTTAAGTTGAAGGCAAATAAAAAGATCCAAATCGTCGCTATTTTTTTACTCTGAGTGACCACCAGGGGTCAGGCTTCAACAGTCAATGACGGAAAACATCTCGATCAACCCGATCGGGAGACTAAATCGCCGTTATCCTTTATTTTGGTAGCGAAGGCGAGCGGGGGAACATGCGGGGGACACGGGCGTCGCCATGTTTGTTGTGATGACGCTGCTGGGCATGTTTCCCTCCCAGAATGCAAAGCGCAGGTCAAATTTAACATGAAGCCACACCATGACATAGAACGACATGAGCGGTGGCCAGGCCAGTGGCGCTGACAGAGCCAAACCAACTAATAAAAGGCAACACAGGTTCCCTCCTGCTAAGTCTGTGTTATACAGAAGAATATGGAAGTCCGAAAATGTATCGCGCAATGCGGTATTTGTCCCTTGGGATGAAAGATAAATTTACCAGCGCTACAAAATTATTCTACATGACGCTTTAGGAAAGAACAGTCGGTGAGTCAGCGAAATATTAGAAAAATAAAAGAAATGTGGGGTAATTTTGACAAAATGCAGATTTTTTTTCCAGTCGGCTAGTTTTATACGGGTCGGTCAGGTTACGGCAAACAGACATATTATTTTGCTCAGCCTTATGTCAGTGTCGCCATAGTGATGGGGAAAATGAAGTCCACTAGATCTACCCAGGACATTGTAAACATTATAAAACTCTAATGTGAAAGTACTCGGGCTGCACACTGTGAAAGTACTCGGGCTGCACACTGTGAAAGTACTCGGGCTGCACACTGTGAAAGTACTCGGGCTGCACACTGTGAAAGTACTCGGGCTGCACACTGTGAAAGTACTCGGGCTGCACACTGTGAAAGTACTCGGGCTGCACACTGTGAAAGTACTCGGGCTGCACACTGTGAAAGTACTCGGGCTGCACACTGTGAAAGTACTCGGGCTGCACACTGTGAAAGTACTCGGGCTGCACACTGTGAAAGTACTCGGGCTGCACACTGTGAAAGTACTCGGGCTGCACACTGTGAAAGTACTCGGGCTGCACACTGTGAAAGTACTCGGGCTGCACAATGTGAAAGTACTCGGGCTGCACAATGTGAAAGTACTCGGGCTGCACAATGTGAAAGTACTCGGGCTGCACAATGTGAAAGTACTCGGGCTGCACAATGTGAAAGTACTCGGGCTGCACAATGTGAAAGTACTCGGGCTGCACAATGTGAAAGTACTCGGGCTGCACAATGTGAAAGTACTCGGGCTGCACAATGTGAAAGTACTCGGGCTGCACACTGTGAAAGTACTCGGGCTGCACAATGTGAAAGTACTCGGGCTGCACACTGTGAAAGTACTCGGGCTGCACACTGTGAAAGTACTCGGGCTGCACACTGTGAAAGTACTCGGGCTGCACACTGTGAAAGTACTCGGGCTGCACAATGTGAAAGTACTCGGGCTGCACAATGTGAAAGTACTCGGGCTGCACAATATGAAAGTACTCGGGCTGCACAATGTGAAAGTACTCGGGCTGCACACTGTGAAAGTACTCGGGCTGCACAATGTGAAAGTACTCGGGCTGCACAATGTACAGCTGGAGATCAGGATATTTGAGGCTGATCATCTGACCTGTTACAGATCAACCTCTCAACTTAATTTACCCGTTATTTGTTTCTCTCTGGTCCTGTCTGGTTTTGTGTCTGTTGATTTATGTTCTTTAAAAACATATACAGTATGTATAAAAAAAATAAACAAATATACATCATTTATTTGAAAGAAGGCTTTAGATAATATGAAGTTGGACCAAATCTAGTTTACAGGCTCAACATGGCTCTCTTGTGCCTGTGGCACAGCGTGTAGCCTGCAGCCTGCAGCCTGCAGCCTGCAGCCTGCAACCTGGAGCCTGGAGCCTGCAGCCTGGAGCCTGCAGCCTGGAGCCTGGAGCCTGCAGCCTGGAGCCTGGAGCCTGGAGCCTGGAGCCTGCAGCCTTTCGTCCTGAGCAGGTTGGACAGTTTGAAGTGCTTTGCATATTCACTTTGCATACGCAGCCATTAACTCGGCTTCAAACAGCACATTTTCTCAGTAAAATTAGAGTTACAGCACACATTAAATGATGACTTTTGAAAGTCACCAGAGTAAATCACCAGCGTGTGCATGTAAATGACTGAAGTCAATGACTGATAGTGTGTTCTCTGGATGCAATGGGAAAGCAATTGGCTCCGTCTGAGCATCACTTCATGCCCCTGATACACCGCACTGAACCTCATGTACTGCATAATATTGTCCTGTATCATCATGTCATACTTTAAGAAATCAGCAGATGGCAGCAGTGAGACATCATTTTTAAAGACTTAAAGCAGGAGTGGAGAAGATGAGCTGCTGTCCTGCTTACAGACCCGTGTTAGTGAAAGTACTGCAGTATACATCCTGCTTACAGACCCGTGTTAGTGAAAGTACTGCTGTATACGTCCTGCTTACAGACCCGTGTTAGTGAAAGTACTGCAGTATACATCCTGCTTACAGACCCGTGTTAGTGAAAGTACTGCTGTATACGTCCTGCTTACAGACCCGTGTTAGTGAAAGTACTGTAGTATACGTCCTGCTTACAGACCCGTGTTAGTGAAAGTACTGTAGTATACATCCTGCTTACAGACCCGTGTTAGTGAAAGTACTGCAGTATACGTCCTGCTTACAGACCCGTGTTAGTGAAAGTACTGCAGTATACGGTGTAGGTCCTGCTTGCAGACCCGTGTTAGTGAAAGTACTGCAGTATACGGTGTAGGTCCTGCTTGCAGACCCGTGTTAGTGAAAGTACTGCAGTATACGGTGTAGGTCCTGCTTGCAGACCCGTGTTAGTGAAAGTACTGCAGTATACGGTGTAGGTCCTGCTTGCAGACCCGTGTTAGTGAAAGTACTGCAGTATACGGTGTACGTCCTGCTTGCAGACCCGTGTTAGTGAAAGTACTGCAGTATACGGTGTACGTACTTGACAGAGAGGGAGAAGTCCCCCGGTGCGCTCTCGCTCTCTCGGATCAGGAAGGCTCCGTCGTGCCTCTGTTTGTTCAGCATCTCTTCTGCTTTGGCCCGGGGAATCTTTCCAAAGAACCACCTGTGACACACACAACACACACACAACACACATTTAAATGGCTGCTGTGAGTAAGGTTTAACATGTGAATGTAGTTTTATACCTTTACACAGGGACCCAACAGTGCAATGCAGACATGTAAAAGTAGAATATGACATATATATCGCTGTGAATATGGAGCATAAATAAATCAAACGTGCAGTAGAGCTGGAATCAGATATTATGTTGTACGCTTTAAAATAAGGATAATAAAGTGATATTGCTGCACTTTTGTGATTCATTTTACAGGGATTTCACATTTGTATAATCATTAAAGAGCCTATGACATTTTGGACAACAAATGTTTACTAAAAGTTAATATCAAAATGAAAAATGTTGCTAAAATTATTACACCAGTTTGGCTTTTTTTTAAATAATCTTACTTCCTGGTAGCAAATGGTGTCAAAATAGGAGGAAATTCCATAAATGTTGCCTAGCAGAAATGATTATATATAAAAAAATAAATAAAATTGGAAAACACCTTTATTTTGTTGAATTAGAGTTAAAGTTAAATGTTTTTTGCTTGAAAATAGTGCTCAACATTTAGATGGAATTCTGAGCCAATCAATACGTTTAAGAACTCCCAATTTTATTTCCCAATCTTTCAAAGAACCAAAGAACTTTCCCAATCTAATTTACAGCAGCAAAAGAAGTCAAAATTTGAACAGAAAAACCTGTCATACACACTTTAAACCTCATAGTTATAGTAAAAATGTATATAGAAATCGAGACGGTAATTTTGGTTAATATTGCCCAACTTTAATGTCCCATTTATACAAAGGATTAAAAACAAAACAAAGCTGCCGTCTGATCTTGCAAATTAGATTGAGATATTTCTGCACTTTTAGACTCGTGCTCATTTGGTGCAACATCTGAACCTCAACCACAACATTTACAGACACCATTTGGCCCATTTGTGGATGCATTTCAATATACTTTTTTATTCATCACTGCATTTATTTATTTATTTAGCTGAACAGTCAAACCCCAATCTGCCCAACCAACCCACACTGGAACATGTGATTGTAGCAGGTGTATCATAATGTAATATAATCAGATGAGTAGTGAAAGTGGTGCAGAGTGCAGGGTGCAGAGTGGGCTGTGTGCACGAGGAGGACGAGGGCGGTGTTGGAGCAGGTGCAGTACTGAGGTCGCACTACGTACTCAGCGCAGTAGTGAGAGTTCCAGGTGGGTGATAAATCTGACTTAGAATATCCAGACTATCATCTAGAAGAGAAACAAATAAAAAGTATAATGTATTTTCTTTCTGTTTCTGTTTCGACTGGAACCTCGGACACATTTTAGGTCCTGGTGTGGACGTGTTCAGGTCCTGTTCTTGTCTCAGTTTAGTTTTAGTCCTGCTTTAGTCCCAAAGTGCAAGTGTGAACACGCCCTTAGCAGACCAGATGAAAGACTGTGATATTAATACTTTTGATCACTACAGGCGCAGTAAGTCATTCAGCATTTCATTACCCTGGAAGCGAGACCATTTCCCAGCATAATGAGTACTCGATTGACATGTTAAAAAGTCTATGGCCACGTTTCGACAGGCCCGGGCCCGAGTGAAACAGAATGATACGTTTTAATGACGCGGCAGATCTCAGCAATTCACAAAAGGACGTTTGTAGTAGGTAATTCCGAGTTTGTGGCTCGGAATCGTGGCTAAATCTAGACTTCTTTCAGTTTCTCTTCAGTTTTTTTCTGCATTTACTCCTCTTCTCTGCACCTCCACACCACGTTTAACATCTCTTCATGTAACGCATTGGGTTCAAATACAGTATTTTCTATCTTTACGTGAGCATCGTGCGTCGATAAACAGGAAGTTGCTGATTAGGCATGCTAGCTTTTGTTTTGCCAAGTTTGTCGGCATGATAATAAAGTCAGCATCACGGTTTATCAAGAGATCCAGGCATTCTTTTCGATTCTTTTCCGTTTATATCTGCCTGCGTCCTCTTTTCTCTCATCTCGCCGTCCCAATCTGCTCCATAGCGAACCGGTCGAAATGTGGCTTATGGTGCTAACTCATGGCGCAGACGTTGAGAGCAGAGGGTCCGTTCTTTTAGCAGTGATGGCTAATCGGGTCGGCCGGCTCATTCCAGGCTTGTTTTGACAAAAAGCAGAAGAACGGGGGGATTACGCCCGTCTTTACCCATCTGAGGATACTTCGCTGTGGACAGGGAAGTGTTATTGTGAGATATTTTTTTAAAACCCCATGTTTCACTTCTCTTTCAGGCCCGTCTTCTCGTCTGATGGCACGCAATATGGCCGTCTATTTAAGAAAGACTGACGGAAGGACTGAGGATCAACAAGCAAAACGTTGAAATAGCTGGACAGGAAAGAAAAAGACTGAAGGCTTTTTGAAGTCTGAATTATTTAAAACTGCCTCTGGCCAAAAACACATCTACAGTTCTCAATAACGTAAACTTTAGTCCTCCGTGCACGTGTAACAGAAAGAAAATGAACAGAAAAATGATCAGAATATCTATAAATGTACTCGCACGCTGAAAATAGACGTGGAGTTTAGTCTTGAATTGACTAAATGCTCTTCCAGTCTGGTTTGCATCAGAAATGGCACGTGGTGTTACTTTCTTGGGTGTTGTCATTCCACACTGATGTTTGCATCTTATTCCATCCGCTGACTAAAAAGGTCACGCTGGGCCACGATTCCTAGTTCCTGCTCGTTATAGCTGACATTTTGTAGTAGCTGTGACTGTTTCGAGAGAGGTTTCCCTTAGTTTAAAACATGTGTGACGATCTAATCCTCCAGAGGCTTAATAACCCGGACAAGTCTGAGGCTTGGACAATATTCATTCTATTCTTTATTCCTTTTTAAATGATCTTTGAGACTTTCATTTGGCATTATGTGTTAAAACATAGCAGGGTTATAACATACCTGACGACATGTGTTTAGTGCAATTAATAAAAACTTTAAAGGACACATATCATTCATTTTGTTTTGCTTTTATTTGATCTTTGAACATGCTCTTGAGTACCTTTACTATGGGAAGTTTTAGAACATGAAATATTAAAAGGTTTTGAAAACTATAGATCATTTCTACCAGTAAGGCTTTCCCTCATCAGCATTGGTGTTAGCACGACGTCTACTGGCAGCAGAGGGAATTACAATGGAGAAATAACCACAATCTAGGGTTCCTCCGACATGGTAATGTGTAAACAGTCGTTATGAGCGGGATTTGAAGCAGAAAAGCTCAGAATGAGAATGGTGATAAGTTCAGGACTTAAAGAAAGCTCAGGAGACCTCTTGATCGCAACACCAGGTGAAAAACCAGGTGTTTTCGTGAGGCTCAGAGACAACCACTACAGGTATGTTTTTGATGAGGGAACAGTGTTATAACTTATAAAGTCTATATTGCATAATGTGTGTAACAAAGGACTTGGTCGGGTGTTTTATTGACAGAGTAAGCCAATCACATATCAGGCATTTCAAGTTTGGTTGACATAGCTTGTAGTTCTAAGTTGTTTTTGGAGTGCCGACCCCTCAGCAATTGTAAAACACTTTGATCCATTGCGAAGTCTTATGTGTTACTAGGTTACAACATAAGTGCATGTGAATACTGGTGATGCGCCAAAGGGTTTGTGAGAGCTAGGAAGTAGTAAGGGCCACGGGTAACTTAAATCAAAACTTATATACTTCTTTCTAACTTTCTTTCTTTCTTTGTTGATCAAATCCACTCTTTTCTTGTTAATTGCAGAAAGAATTGCAGCCCTCGACAATTTGCCGAATGTCTATACCCTCTCTCCCACTTTCAAGCAACAACTGTCCTGTCAAATGCTGAAAAACATGAGTTTAGTTCATGTGTCTCTAATGTCCTTGGACTAAATAACCTCACAGTGTGAGGACCTCCAGCTGACAGTTAAACATTGTGATGCCACGTTAGCCCGGCTGCCCCTTCATTCTCACCACAGCGGGAGCCTCCTTCGGCCCCGGCGCCTGACAGACTTTGGGAGGACTCTCAAAAGTTCAGCTCACTGGCAGTCGCGTTAAAAGCCCGTGTCAAAAGGGCTTAGCTGGAAAGGCTACACCACAAGACTCGCTTACTGTGTGCCTAAGTGTGCGTGGATTTACATGGCTCTTTACACTGCTCTAATTAAACTTTCATAATTTGGCCATCTGCTCCGACACGCACACGCCAGAAACGCAGCTAGGGAAAAAAAAAAAAAAAAGAGAAGAGAAGAGCGTGCCTTCTCCTTGTAAGTTACAGAACTGCGACGAGCCGCTGTACCGCTCCGGAGCAGACGAGGATTCTGACCTACATTTTCAAACCTCCACTTTGTCTATATTTATGGACAGCTATTGTCCCGGGGAGGATGGGCGAACGCATGCTGCAGTCCACGGCGGGTGTAGAGGCCAATGAGAGGGTTGGTATGGTCTGCTGCACAAAATAGGCATAAAAGGGAATAGACGTAATGCAGACGACGTCACGATATTCAGAATATTAGCAAAAATGCAGAGTAGTGACATTTTCTCCTGTAAGAACTCTAAACACAACTACAATGTGAAAGTGCTGCTACAGTCTGATAACAAATAAATGTTTCAAACTTTGCTAAATATTGAGGCAGTACCTGACATTAAAAATATATACTAAAAGCTGAAGTAAAACAGTAGAAAAGCAGATACACGTCGTCACACTGCAGCTACACTCACATTCATCACTGAGACGGACTTAGGGATCACACGCAGTTGAACTCATCATCTTTCTATCTAGAATTAAGATGTTTCTGAGTCCTTTTGTTGAGGAAATGACTTCTGGGCGAGTTGTCATGAATCTCAAACTGCAGTTAGCACACAGGCTAGCGAAGCTCTGAACAGTTGGAGCAACAAAACGGAGAAACTACTTTCAGTTTTATTATTTCATAAGTTGTGCTCCCCATAATTGAGGAGTATTTTTCGAATTAAAGAATGTAGATCATCAAACGTATGCATTCAAGCGTGAAGAACAACACCAATCAATAATACAGCTTTGGTATAAGTGCAGAGGTGGGTCATGCTCTTAACAAAATTGCTAAAATCAGTCTACTACTATTACTACTACTACTACTACTTTAATGTGATTGTTTTAATGTGGCTCCAAGTACGGCTGGGCGAGGTGGGGAAGTAACACCCACCCCAGTAAAAGCATGTGGTCTGGAGCAGAGTTCACTTTTTCCAACTTATTAATACACATTTCATCCTATTTTATGATTCCTTCTTGATTTGAAGGATTTTGTGAGGACCTTTTCCAATTCAAACGATATAGCAACAGTGCAATTCAAAATATAACAGCGAAAGACCTTTGCCATATCAAATTGGGTAGACATAATCATGACCTGAAACCCATGAACATTTGATCTATAAATGTTATTTGGCATACTTTCTTTCTTAGGGTTTGAATGATTTGACACAAAATTGTTCAGCTGCGAGAGAAGATGAAGTGGCCACTTGAGCTGCATTGAACCTAACAATACGGCAAAATATAAAGGACTTATAAAGCGATACACGCATTAATATGAAATCCTGAATCATGATACTTATTAAACAGCATCAACTCATTATAAATTGTCACCTTGTACACCGGTAGTTAATCTTTTGCAAACCAAGTTAAAGCTAGTTAATCATAAATTATTTTCTGATATTAAAAGGGAATTGTAACCATAAAATTCCAACACTCCAATAAAAAATCTGAATAAAAAAACTAAAAGGAAAACATAAGGTGAGGTTCCAGGCCAAGCCCAGCAATAGTGAGCGCACACAGACACATCATGTTTATTATTATGCAAATTAGGACGGTCAAACTCTACATTGTCAGATACGATCCATACTTCCTCCATCCAGCTGCCATAAGGAGTACACACACATACACACTTCATTACTGTCCAAGTGTACTATTAGGCCAAATGATCTTTCCATAGACTAATCCAAGGAAACGCCAGAGTGAAAAGGATACATGTAAGCACTGCGGCTGATGCAGTGAGGTCAATATTCAATTAAGTCTAAGAGGCCTTGAGCCTTTAATAAAGAGAGCCGCTCTGATGCAGAGCTCAGGTCGAGAAAGGAAGCCCCCCAGAGACACAGCCTGAACCCACGCAGCCAAACAAGGCTTACAGGACACAGATTACGCTAAAGTCTTTTAACCATGTCTTAACATTTTTCCCTTACCAAAAACCTACCTGGAGTTACATTTAGTCTGAGCCTCCTTTCAGCATTCTGTGAATTTCTCAATCTCCTGTCTAATAACAATCACTACAACTGTGTTCCGAGACCAGGAAGTAAACAGGCCAGCGTGACATGTGCCAAAATGTTTATATCAAACTGTGTGTGTAATTCCCTCTGGAGCCAGTCGATGGTGTCAAAATGAAAAGGTAGTTCTGGGTTAAACAGCAGAGATCCAAATTTAGTTTGATTCTAAAACATGAGATACCAAACTAAAGGTTCCCAAGAACATGTTTAAAGGCTGATAAAAAATACTAATGATGCACGATATTTGCATTAACATCTCTAATCACTACTCTCAAGAACATGTCACACTCATGAACCCTGACTGAAGAACAACTGCCTGAGAAAAAGGCAGTTTCCACGAGGGCTGTCGCAGTTAAACCATTTCCCTTGCAGTAACTTCGTGGGTGCATATTCTCACTGGATTTTAACCACACCACATTTAATTGTGGTTCACGTGTTTACCTGAACCGAGAAGGAGGAAGATTACAGCCTTCAGCGAGGACAACAGACTGTGACGTGGAGTTACAGTCTTAAAGGGGACATATTTTGCACCTTGTTATATGGGTGTTTCCTCATTATTAGTTTACTCAAAGCTGTATTTGGATTGATTCCTACATGTTTGAATAATCCTGTATTGTCCTGCAACTGGGGATCCAGTGCTCAGAAACCCCTGTTTTCACCTACCTCCTACCCCCACTCATCATTATACTTAGTTGTGATTATTTGAAAAATCAAGACTCACGAGTGATACATGTAGGGTTCTAAAAATGTCACGTAGCCACTTTTTCAGTAAAGACATGATGGTTGGTTAGTTGGTTTAACTGGTGGCAGGCTTTCTGACTGCTGCATTTGAGAGAGAACACATCTGAAGACCCTTACATGAAATAAATGTCACGGCTCATGTTATCACACCGACAGTTACTATGGCCCAAACTCTAGTCCAAGCCCAGCTCATGAAACAAAACTGTGGGTGCTGTACTTACGGATGGGCCTTCATCTCTATGTAGTTCTTGGGAATGAAGCCATCTTTTCCATTTAGCTCCGCCTTGTACCAGTTCTGATCACATTCTTCATTTAATACCTGCAGGGGACAAAAAAAAACACACGATTAAATACAAGACATTGAAGTCAACTTATCTTACACCAAAAATATCGATTACTCAACCAAAATCGAGCAAAGTTAACTGCAAAAGACCCCTTGATGCCACCACTAGTGTGACACAGAGCAGCAACATGCCACGACAAACGAACCAGTGGAAACGCGCCTCATGAGTGAAGAACATGCTTCATAAGAAACAGTGAGCCTCATCCACTCAGTCCCAAAATACAGTGGCAAAAATAACAATGTGTTATTAGCCACAGTTTGGTCCTGGTTTAGACATGTTAGACTTTGATTTGGACGTTAAACTTAAACTAAAAGAGGGTGCTGGCACGGGTGTTTCTAATTCTACCTAAAAAGATGCATTTTGAGAGAGGAAATGATAGAAATGCAGATTGATATATTTGTTGCATAATCATGAGTGTCTATATCGACTCTGGAGGCGACGGGGGAGGGATCTAGGGGGCGGCGGAGGGCTTAATCTGCCTTGTCACATCTGGTTTGCAGCAGCTCCGTGGTGAAGAACTGCTTTGCACTTTCACAGGAGACATCTTTGCTAAAGGCGCTCTCGGTCGCCCTCTTTGATCTCGAGCCGTCTGCATAATTCAAGCGGAGAGCAGTTTAGGTGCAGACGCTTGTTTTTTACGCCAGAGAAACGGGCCATGGTAGTCTCATATCACACATCTCCGTCACCGCTTGGTCAATCTTGCCCTGTCGCCTTTACTCTGCCGTCAGCTCTTGTGGAGGAGAGTGTCTGTCCAGCTTAAGGCAGATGTCTGACCAGTTTGTGTTAAGCCATCGCAGCTCCAGTGACGCTGCAGAAGACCAGCTGCTACAGGCCGTGCCCATCCGTGAAAGGGCACGAGGGCACACGACTTGATGAGACCCAGTGATCATTTTGAGTTTGTTTTAATTGTTTGAGTCATTCATTAATGGCCACACAGCGAGTTGGTGGAATTTGTTTCTGGTACAGCAAGAAAAGATAGCCTCAGATAAAACAAAACAGGCAGAAAATACAAATGACAACACAACACACAGGTGAATATACAGGTTTGATCAGGGATTGGTTTAGAGTCCAAAATTTAGACTCAAAATCATTTTCATTTAAGTAAAAGATTAGGTCAAATAAAACTCTTTTTAGTTTAGTCAACCAGAAATTATACATTTTATTTGAACTAAAACGGTCATTGCTTCATGAGTTTATTTATGCCGTTTCTGGGATTTTAAAGTGCAACTTGGATCTAGTCTCCACTCATTCATGTTTTAGTTATTTTTAAAAAAAAATTGCTTTTAGTTTAAAAATATTTTAAAAATATTATACTGATGGAAAGTATTGGCAAAATATTTTAGGTGACAAAATTAAATCTGGTGGGAGAATTTGTCAAAAGGGATGATGCTTTTCTATGACTTTGATTTTAAAAAATGTGCGGTATTGCATTTATATATGCAAAAATGTGCGGTATTGCATTTCTATTCAAACACGCAAAGAACTTTAGAGTGCATATGACAGGTTAACATTTCACTATTATAAAAATATTGACAGAATGTATTTATCTGGAACATAAAAGTCTTTCTGGCATGACATTTTTAGCCTAATTGGCCTCTTATTTCTAGTACGTAAAGTGCTCACTACAGAATGAAAATGTTGACCAGTTGTGGCTGAAGTGGACCTGCCAGAGCACACCCGCTGACCCTCCTCTGACCCCCCCCCCCACTGTGCCAGTCGCACACGTAAGCGGCACATTGCCACTTGGTTCTGATCAAGTGATTTCATTAAGCTGTACGTGAAGCTGTGGCTCTAATCGCTGACTCACGCTGTAACCACTTTGGAGAGGTGCGCAGAGAGCCGAACAGAGCCCAGGGGCCACGTGGGCCTGAGCAACATGTGACGGGGCCGCTGCGTGATCCCGCCTGGTCTGTGTCTGCGGCGTACAGAAGGGCTCACCGCGGGATGGGAGAGGGGAAGGCAGAGGAGAGGGAGGGAGGGATGTTTAGTGGAAAAGCCAGAGGTGGGCTGGGAACGAGAGATCGCGGCGCTGTCGAAGAAACGTCTTGAAAACAAACTTAAAAGAAGAGCGCTGTGGGAGGCTGAGCTCTGCCTGGAGGAGGGGCAGCGGTCAGACACAATGGTCCTGTCCACAACACCAAAGGAGCTGACCCACACGCTGGCACCCGTCCAGGCCTGCCAACTACGCTGTCAAAACTCAATGACCAGGAGACACTTTTCAGACTCCCTCTGGTAGTCACAGAAAGACTACAGTCGTTTGGAATTGATCTACCGTAATATTGGACACACTTTTTGTAACTCTTGGGTGTCGACTGCCCCAAGCCCGGGTCTGCTACCACAAACCATCAAAAAACCAAGCCAAAAAAGAAAGAGCGAACCAGAAGACGAATAAAAGTTGATGTTTTGACAGTTTGAGTCTGTAAGAAAAGTTATTCATTGCAGTTCCATTTACAACTAAGGCCGCAGTTATTTTATTACTTGGTTTACGGATTTTCATCACAGACTCACGCAGGATTTTGACGAAAAATTGTTTCACGCGCTCTTATCTTTTGACTTAATACCGCTTTTTATATTTCATTTAATGCTATTGTGCCTTGTCGGCGGTACTTTATACGTTTTTTTTTAGAATAATTTATTTTATTTATATTGTAGAAATCAATAATTTAAGTGCGGCGGCTCCGTAAACCAAGTAATAAAATAACTGTGGCCTGAGCAAGGAAATATATTCACAAGTCGATAAAAGTAAGGACGCGTTGAATATAAGTTGAAGCAAGGATAGTATTAAAAAAAGGTCTATATTTTGAACAAATTGGATCAAACGCAGAGTGAACAGATAAGAGCAGACAAGAGGCTCTCTCATGCTGCTTTTGAATGTCCTTGTCGAGTTCAGAAACAAATCGATAACATCTTGTACCTGTGCTTTTCTTCTTCGTTAACTTGAAAGCCTGTTGATATGAATGGACTGTGCATTTCTGTTCTGATTAATACGTCTTGATTTATTTAGAACGGTTAAAGCCAATTTTGGAAGGTGGAAACTAACCAACAAAGCAGCGTAAACTCGAATACTTAAACCCAGTACATCCAGCACCGGGGTGGACACGCCGATGAACAAAGCCAAACTAATCCCATCGCGCTGGCTGTTTGGACATGTTTTCAGTTGGACCAATTTTAGTTTTTTGGTTTGTTGCCTGAACTGAGCAGATACACATGCAGTCTGACCTGTACTAGAAGAGAAACACAGGGAAGGTTTAACTCGCGGTGGCGCCTTTGGAAATATAGAAAAAGTGTAGTCTTGGCCGGCCAAGCGAAGAAAATGTACATCATCAGCACAAAACTTGACTTTCCAGAACCGAAAAAGGCATATCGGCCCCTCCAGCAGTCAGGTGAGGGCTTGTTTGGCGGTCAGCTCTGTTTGAACTCTGGTAACCCTCCATAATTACCCCGTCTACAATCGGGGCTAATAATAGTGTGACGGGGCCTTTAGAAGCTCGGGACTTGTCAGAATGCCTGCGATCTTCTTGGATACTTTCCACGAGAAGAAAAACTCAAACTGACGCGGCTTATGCAACGCTGCTGTATTTAGTATTTGGCATTTGAAACAAAAAAAGTGAAATAATGGCATCGGCTCGTGTTTAGAGCTGCAGGAGGCTTGGCATTTGACGGAGAATTGGTGGCGTGTGTTGCTAGGTGACGTCTTGCGCGGCTGTTGATGAACTTCACACTTGGTGTCGTCGTTGTTGATGATGCAAACGGTGTCGTATCTGATATAATTGATATATAATTGATATAATTGTAACATTTTATTCTCATAGAAATTAGGATCTAAATATAATTGTATTTTTGTTAGATGTATTTAATAACATCAACAACAACACAGGCTCCTTCAGCGAGTTTAAGGTCACATCTGATTGGTCAAAAGGCAAAACAAAGTCATCATTATTACATCAAATTATTATAAATGATTGTGCAACTTTGCCATATAGTCTTGCCCTAATTCGAGTGAAGGAGTTTAACCTTAAAGCGGTAAATTAAGTTACTGACATCTTCACAAAGTTCATAATTGACTGTAATTTGCTGAATCCACCTGTCACTCACGCAGAGGCCGACAGAAGCAGACCAATCGGAGGAGTGGGCGGGGAAAAGGGTCTGTGTTTGACCATAGAGCTGCATTAAAACCTTACCATACCAAAATAGCAGACTGTCACAGGGATCAGATCACCTAACATTATTAATGGGACAATACGTAGAATGTTGAGTATTTTGTAGAAGAAAACTGTCAAAAAAGCGGCAAAACAAGTGAAAAAAGAAAAGAAGCACAAATCTGCATGGTTATCTTCCTATCAAGCAGAAGGAAGTGCACTTAAATGTTTATTTTCATGGTCTAGTCACAATTCGAGCAACGCTTCAGGACACTGACGGGCACATCTGAGCACATTTCAGATGGATTGCAAAAGTATGATCAGATCGTTACAAAGAACATTTTCAAAAGCCACATTTTCTCATAATTGTCCAGCTTTAATTAACTCATTAACAGTTAAGCCCTTGGGTATTAACAGGGCTAAAGAGAACCTCCAATCCTGTATTTATAAGTCAAACATTATCAGAATGATCCAACAAAGCGATCTCTGTTGCAGATAAAACCATCACACAGCCACTATGTGCAAAAGAACAGAAGAGAAGTTAAATATTTGCATGCTTGGCACTTTTTCTTTTGCTGAGAGACAACCGCAGCATTGTGTGGTGGACTGAGGCCCGTCTGTGTGCGTGTGGCCCCTGGCGGCCCCTGCCTCTCTGTGCCTTTGCTCTTACGGAGCCACAATTGCAGCGGGGGGAGTCTGTTAGCGGCTGGGGCCCGGCTCTGGGGGGATTATCTCCTGCCCGGCTGCCAGAGCGCTGATATCGCTGTCGCACACGAGCGTGATAACGTCAGCGCGCTCGCGTGGAGCCGACGCTCCGGCCGCATCTGGGGGGCGGGGCCTGAACCACGCCGGGTGCGTTTCACTTCAATGGTCAGCAAAAGGTTCAAATATTTTCTGTAACAAACCTATTCTTTCTCCAGAACTCAAATGAACCAAATTTGATTCTTTGAAGTTCATCCTCTAGACCTCTCTCAAACGTCTTGAATTAAATATAATGCTCATCTATAAAAAGGCAACTGCATCTCTTTTATATCGCAATAACATCAAGGTCCTGCATTTGACAGAAATTTACGGTGTACCACTTCATAACTACCGTATTTTCCGGACTATAAGTCACACCGTTTTTCATAGTTTTGGGGGTGCGACTTATACTTATATTTATACTAATATACTTAATACATATACTTGTACTCCAGAGCGACTTATATGCAATATTATTTGTTATTTTCACACTTACCACAACCATATTTCATACTCCAGTGCAACTTATATATGTTTTTTTCTTCTTTATTATGCATTTTTGGCTGGTGCGATCTATAGTCCGGAAAATAAGGTACACTTTAATTTGCCTTAATAAAGCATGAACTAAGATTTAATTTAATGAACATAGATTATCAAGCTTGAGTCAGGTTATCAACTACTTAAGATTAAAAATGAGATGTTAGGAAATTAGTTAAAATAGTTACCAAGCCTGCAAATCCTTTTGAATAAACTGTGAATGAAGTCTTTGTTTGTGTTTTATTAAAGCGGGATTAAGTGTAGTTATGAAAATGAAAACGTTAAAGAAGGCAATCTTTGTCGCTGTCATTTCCATGCCATTTGATTACTAAATTAAGGTATGTACATTTGTGTTTTAACATAACTGAAATGATGTCCAAAAGTAAATTAAAATGCTATTTCAGAATTTTTTTTATGTCATAATCGATCTTTGGAAACCAGTTTAAAAAGGTCTTATTGTGCAACTAACCAAATGTTAAAGATAGCAGATGCCATTGTTAGTCTTATAATACTAAGAAATAACATTATTACAATATTAGAGTTGGTAGTAAAGGTGACGCACTAGAAATTCTCTTCGATGAAAGATTATTTGACTATTTTTGACCCGATTTAAGAGCCAAACTGGCCCACATTCTCCAGGTAATGTGTGTAGTTTAGCATTTTGTGTTACAAAAGAGGGAAAACCACCAAGAATGTGAGGTTACAACTATTTCCAGTAAACAGATGGAAACGTAAAAAAAGAAGAAGTGATGCACGCGTCCTCTGGACTTGTAGATTGCAGTGAAGGCGGCGCAGGGATTATGTTTGGAGATTTAATCTGGGCACGAGTCGGGACGAGCTTCTGCCACCACAGCATGCTCACAGCAAACAGAAGGAACAGGGCAGAGGATATATACTGACATGAATCAGTTTTACAGTCAAGTGTGTCGTAGATGTGATTGGTAAATCAAAAAAACAAAACAAAATGTACTTAATAGTTGGATTGTGCTGCATGTTTTAGAGCTGTACAGTATATCGCAATTGGGGGTGGGTGATTTTAACATAAATTAAAAACATCTATATATATGAATATTGGTTGGGGGTTATTTTGGTCAATTATTTTGGGTATTATTTGGGGGTTAATTTTGGAAATATTTTTGGGATATTTTTTGGGTATTATTTTTGGTGATTATTTTGGTTATATATTTTGGTGATTGTTTGGTGATTATTTTGACGACTATATTCGGACAAATAACTGTAATCCATCAGAAATGTGCTAAACTGTGCTTGTTGGTGGAAAAAAATTTAGATTTGTATTAAAGCTGAGGTACCTAATAAAGTGAAAATAAGAAGTGGGTATTTAAACTTTTCCAAGTGATTCGTAGCTCTAACAAATCTTTTTTCCCTGGCACAGTTTTAGAGAAGCATTTTCAGACAAAAAAGTGACTAAAGTGAAACGGTTCTCCTCAAAAAGAGTCTTACTTAAATGTAATGACTCGCATGTTTCTTTCTTACGAGTTTGAAAAGATAAAGTGATTAATAATTTGATTCATTCTGATTTTACAACACACTTTCAGGGGTGGAATAGAAGTTGGAGGAGCCAGCTTGACATATTTTCCTTTTTCAGTCTAAATTCGTCTTGATTTTCTCTGTTAAGTTGTTTATTTTGATGCCGTTTGATCAATACATTCAGGCAAAAGCATTTGTGTTGGTGTCACTGTCAAAAGGTGCATTCAATATTGCAATGCTGACACCGCAGTACTTCACACAGACTGGTATCAAGTAAGAATGTATAGTATCATGTATCATTTAGCAATAAAAAAGTTAAATAACAGTACAATCCCTAGACAGTATTGTGGCCGTCTCGCAGCTTTACAAATGAACCAGTTTAGTGCTTTTGATTGTTCTCCTCGACGGATCAAAGTGCAGTAATAACAGACATTGAGATGTGAAAGTAATACGGATTAGTCCCGTGTGGTTTTAGGGGTACAGATGGGGGCGGCGGCCTCACGTTTTCCCTTTTGTTTGGCTGTGTTTTGGGGGGTTTGGAATGACTTTGACCTCCTTTGGTGTCAGCGGGGCGTCGGCAGAGGGCGATGGGGACCGGACTGAGCCGAAGAAGCAATTCCACGGCCTGATTTGAAGGAGGCGCGGGAGGGGGAGGAGCGGCGCGGGAGGGGAGGGGAGGAGCTGCGCGGGAGGGGGAGGAGCCCACGTTAGGAGCGGAGCAGGGCTTAATAACACTTGTAAACAGAAATAATGCTTAGAGACAGCTGCCGGGGCTCGGCTCACGAACTTCATGTTTGTTTTAAGCACACATTAATTTAATAGGAAATATACTTTTTTCTTCTAATTTTGCATATCTACATTATTAATTTGTTGATTAGAAAGTCAAGATTATTCGGTTAGCTGATAATGGGGTTTATCCAGGTCAAAATTACACCATTTCTATTCAATCTGGACCCCAAAAAGTGAATGTAAATGTGTGGTGATTTTTATGTGTGTTTTTATGTATTAACGTACTATAATGAATGAAAATGAAGGATTTCCCTTTTGATATGTGTCAATTCTGGTTATATCGTGGTGTTCCCTCTCACAATAATCGTAACATTTGAGATCGTGACATCCCCATTGTTGATATACAGTCTATAATAAGCTTTTTAAATATTATTGTCTTTTGCAAACAATTAAATGCCCGGTCAATACAAAACCTGCTAAACCTGTAGTTTCCACCTCTCGAAACATGTTCTGAAAAGCATGGGATTCTAGGATTAGTTTAGCAGTTCAGAATTCAGTCTTTTCTTAAATGCTCCTGAACGCGTTTCAAATGTACACTTGTGAACTGAATTGTAGTATTAAAAGATAAATCACTAAATCACTATCTAGACGTTTGTCCAAAGTGTGACATTACTTGCTTGGCCAGTCTTCTTTTAGGAAACTTAACAAAACCGAGCGGTAAACTATGAATCTGAGGCAAAAGATCTAGATTTTGTTCGGAATGATACGAGAATATAAATATATAATATAATGAACAAAAAAAGGAGGGGCATCCGTTACCAGGCAACGACGTAACAGTTAATATACATGTGGCTTAGGCCCAAAATCAACAAATGTAGTGTACTGGGCGTCTTTCTGTTGCAAAGTTATAGGAGTGGAATAGACGACGGTTGTTGTTTTTTTAGGTTCTCCATTCGGGCTGGATTAATAACATGTGTGCTAATTGTGTGTAATGATATGATGATAAACAATATTTACTTAAGTCGCTTTGAGTATTGCAGTACAAATCTTGCATCGGCCGCAATATTAGCTAATCGCAAGCCAAGCAAGCAAGACAAACGGTGCTAAACTAACAGAGCGGTCACACGATGGTAATGGAACTGTAGATTGACCGAGTGATATATATTGCATAACATTGTGGGAAATAGTTTGTGGAGCTGACGGACTATTGACCTTTTTTCAACATGATATACATTGTTGAGGGACTGTATCCATTTTCTGTCACGTAATAATGTCCAGTCTGTTTTGCCCCAGCACAGATAAACTCGGGTGAAATGAGGCTGTAATGCACCGTCAGCATCTGATTATGGAGCGTTTTACTCGCCGCAATGCAGGAGGAGCGCTGTTAGCATGCTTGCCTGACCCGCCAGCCCCGCCCACATTCTGTTCGAATGCGTAAGGGTCTGGAATCGGAGTCAATGAAGTCGTCGGTAATCCATTTACCTATCCAATCCCAGTCGGAGGTTTTAACGCGTCACACTGAGATACGGAAGTAGCTCTTCACCCCCGTTCCAAAACATTCAAGATGGCGGACCCGGCTCTTGACCGAGTGTTTACTTCTGCTCTCGCTTCGGTTTGAACAATCAGGAAAGTCCGCTCTACTCGCCGTGGTGAACGTGCGTTAGATGCGGTTATACGAAGGGTGTCATCGCAATTCAGGAGACATTTTCTGCGTTCAGAACGGATAACGCGGAACACGCCTTGTTGACATGGGCTACGTAATATCTGGCTATCGTGTTTTTTGCGTCACTTCTGGGTTTATTTGATTGGTTCTGTCTCTGCTCTAAACTCCATCCTAGAAATTGAAACGCAGCGGTCGAGCCCCAGACCCACACACAGTTTTGATAAGTAGTCTGCCAAAACATGTTGGGAATGGCTGGTCAGGCAATTAGCATGCTAGTTGCCGTTAGCTTCACCGCGACGTTACTCACTTTGGGCTCTGAAAGTTGTAAAAAGCTCTTATAAACTCATGGCAGTGAATAATTAAGGTGCTCAGAATGCATTAGGGAAGTGAGCGACAGATGAATAGAAAATTAACTAGCATTTTTCACATCTTTAAAAAGGCAGTAAACATCAATAGTAGTATCAATCAATATGCCTATTAATCAGTTACAGTTGTACAGAGTTATTGCACACTTGCAAATGCATGCCAATACTTCAATAACTCTGATGCTAGTAAAACCACAACGGGCCCAGCACTGATCCTTGTGGTACAACACTGGTTACCAAAAGGGTTCATGTGGTAATTATAGAAGATAAGAGTAGAAAATGTAGAAATGTGTCAAGAAATCCAGCCAGGAGAACTCATAAAACCTAACCATTTGCATGAATACTGTACAGAAATAACCCAGGCAGAAATGAGACGCCTTTTTCAATACAGTAGACCTCGTCAGTAGCGTGTCAAGAGGGAATGATGCGGAGATGAGAGGCCAAGTCCTAATTACAGTCATCTGACTCGACGGTCTGGAAAAGAACGAGGAGGAGCAGCAAAACAACTGACAAGATCAAGAGAGGAGAGGGAGAAATCAGGAAGAATCTGCTGAGAGGAGCACTTTGAGGACTCCTGCTCCTTGTGATGCGTCTGAGGAACACAGCTTCAGGCTAAAGCGACAACGAAATGAGGGCATCTCTTCTTCACGCAGCAAAACAGGCTATTCTGTGGTGTGTGCTGCTGTCCTCGATCTGTGGGAACGGCTAAATCCTTTTTCTTCCCCGTAAACCCATCAATCCCCCCACCCCCTTTCTTTTTATGCGTGGTAAATGCAACCAGAAGAAAACTGCAGCTACAACATGGTAAGCCTTTCTTATTCAGGCAAAGTTGAAGGTTCTGATGCAGTTACCGGTCATACAATAATATAAATAACTACCATATTTTCCAGACTATAAGTCGTACCGGAGTATAAGTCGCATCAGCCAAGAAGAAAAAAAACATACATAAGTCGCACTGGAGTATAAGTCGCACCCCGGTCCGAACTATGAAAAAAGGTGCGTCCAGAAAATACGGTAATATCAAACTACTGCCGAGGCATGTTCAAGCCTCCGCAAACAAAAGATATTTAGCAAAATATTATTATTTTTATTTTTTATATAGTCCCATTGAAATCAATCTTGATGCTTCCGGCAATTGAGATGATTTGAGAAAGCCGAGTAATGATTTCAGACTACACTCCACTTCCTTAACCGTAACGGGTCAGCGGACAGTATCCTGGAGGCATGTGTACACTGCTGAACACTTAATGACTGGTAATGTATGACTAAAGATAAGCCGGAATAAAAGCAGCAGTGCTATCAAAATGAACCCTGTGCAGTCTCTTGTACCTGGGCCCGATACGTGAGATTCATTTGAATATTAACCTGGTGAGTTAGGGCAGAGTCGACATTTTTGAAAGAATAAAAATTAAGATAATAATAATAATTTTAACGCTTAAGTGTAGTCGCTTTCCTGTTTTGGTATGACTAAAATAATTGATGTTTTTCTACCACAGCTTATTACATGATGACTACATTTCGAAATATTTCTATGCTGGAATTACACGGTCACTGCTTATTACAAAAGTCAGACGGCAATACAAATAAATGACTAAAGGCTGTTGGAATAATCTCTCAACAATAAATTATTCTGGGAAGTATAAATGAAAACATACTGATAAAACAATAGCTCCATTCCCATTGGGCGGAGTCAGGTTACAACCCAAGTGCCACTCCGCCTCCCAGTCCAGTGATTATTCAGAAGATTCAGCTTCCTGTTTATACGCACCATTTGAAGTAATTTTCACCGTTCAGAAGATGAAAAATGGGCTGAATAAAAGTCCTCTTGAACTGTTAAATTGCCTCATAGTGGCACCAGGAAGCTCAGGACCATCTAATTTGGTTGTGCAGATAAATCATTATCATCTAGAGAAATGATTGACCGTGCGCCCTTTTCTCTTCCTGTAAAACACGAGTTGACTGTAAACCCGGTTAAGGGCTGGCCTCCTCCACCAAACCAAGTAGAGCACATAATACGGGCACATAATGGCTGGGACAAATGAAATGCAACAGGAGTCCATCTGCTGCGGCTGAAAAGTGCTGAAAAGAACTCGCACTCCTGTCCCGTGTCAATCCAAGGACAATATTTGCATTTTCCACATGGCGCTCCGGGAGGTGCCGTAATGGTAGAAGCGTATATGCAGAGCGGCTTCACGTGTCTATTCTAACACGCTTTGCCTCTTATGTAACGCCCTCACTAAACGGTTTAACGCACGGAACATCAAATAGTGGTTGTAGATACAGACAACACCTCGACGTGCACGAACCCGGGCTGGGAAAACAAGAGGAAATTGGAACTGTGAGAAGATCGGAATCATCTTTAAATAATCTTTTTTTTTTTTTTTACAACTGTAATAAGGCTGGGAATCATTACATTGGGAGCGGTTTCCTGATAAATGACCATTAGACTAGAGCGCACTGATGCAAGCACTTCTTCTTCTTCTTCCCTCCAGATGATATTTCATCATATTAACGGCTGCACTTTAGTTTCACACGTACTTTCAGTTAGAAGAGTTAAATATCAGTTTCTGCCTCAGTCTCCAGGTATGTTAACCGTGAAGAGGCTGTCGCTTGGAATGCAAATGAAGTCAATCTCGCAGTTGTATTAGAAAACAGACTGCATCATGAGGAGCTCGAGGTTTTGACCCCTCAGGTTCAGTTTCACCCGTCCCGCGCACACGTCCCGCGCAGGAAAACGATGCAACTGTCGCTCTGCTCACTAATGTTAAAGGGTTTTAAGGCAGCATTGTGTGTTTTTAATATAACATTATAAAAGCATTAGAATACAGCTGATCACCAAATAATGAATGCAGGTCGGTTAGGAGGCATTTATCTGTTATCTGCACATATCATGAAAATATGCAAACATAATACTATATCAGCCGACTCCTGACGCCACTAGGGATGTCGGGTTTATTCACTTAATCGATAATCGTGATCATTCAGGTCAAAATATAATCAGAAGAAGCAAAAGATAATAATCGTGACAATTTTAGAAGCAAAATTAAGTATTTTGTTCATTATACAGCCAAAAAATAGACATATATGTAAATAACTTTTTTTATCTGGCTGTTTTTGTCACATTTGACTTTAGTTTTTCAGAGTGTAAGGAGAAAGCATAGAGTGAGTTCACTTAAGTTTTAGGAGTGACATTTTTGGTAATGACGGGACAATTTAAATTGACTTTTCATTTGCTGGAAAGGCTCTGTAGTTTTTGCAGAAGGTCATTACATTTTTCAGATCTTTTGCCGCGTCGCGCCACTTTAGAGTCAAATAATTGATGCACAGGCCATGTCTTTATACAACGGTATAAACAAAACGACTGGTCCCAACACATTTCTAGTGTAGAACCAGGAGAGCCCTGTACAACGTTACTGAGCTTTCTCAATGCAAACTAAAGAAACCGTATTTGACTAAAATCATTTTCTAGAATGACAAAACTATGAAGATAGAAAGTATTTAAAACCAAATTAAAATGTTTGTAGCTGCTACAGAAAATAAAACTTTCATCATCCATTTCATTGTTTTTCATTTCAATAGCATTAAAGGCGCAATGGACGATTTTTCGGCGATTTGAGAACGCAGGCAGAAGTGCACATGCCACTTCCCCGTGCGGACTGATACAACACACACGTGCGTTTGTTTATTAGCGCAACGGAGCGCATCACATCTCTCGTCTCCCGTAGATTTCTGTCCACTTCTGCGTCAGCTCGAACTGTCTTTCTCCGTCTTCATTTTGCCCCGTACACTGAGGGAACTATATTATGATAGATCCATGCGCTTAGACACGCGGAAACGTGGGGACGAGCCTGACGCGGCTGCAGGTGAGCGGTAGGTGCGTTTTATGATTGATACGTGGCTGGACTAATCGGCAGTCCACGCCACGAGGAAATAAGAAAAATAAGTGCAAGAAACAAAGCGCTGACTGCCAGAGGGCTGTGTGAGTGTGAGTGTGAGTGCGTGTGTGTGAGTGCGCGTGTGTGTGTGTGCGTGTGTGTGTGCGTGTGCGCGCGGGTGTAGCATTAGCCGGAGCCGCAGTGGAGCGCAGGAAGCCGCTGGAGGTGAGAAGACGAATCAAACAGGATGTGAGAGCAGCTGAGCCGGGGCATTAACCTCTGCGCGCTCACTCCCCGAGGTTAGAGTCGACTGCACATGCTCTCTGCGCGCTCACTCCCCGAGGTTAGAGTCGACTGCAGATGCTCTCTGCGCGCTCACTCCCCGAGGTTAGAGTCGACTGCACATGCTCTCTGCGCGCACACTGCTCGAGGTTAGAGTCGACTGCAGATGCTCTCTGCGCGCTCACTCCCCGAGGTTAGAGTCGACTGCACATGCTCTCTGCGCGCTCACTCCCCGAGGTTAGAGTCGACTGCACATGCTCTCTACGCACTCACTCCCCAGACACTTGGACATGTCCTGCCGGGAGAAGCTTTGAGGTGTAGGACTTATAAAGTGCTCCGTCAGAGGGATCTTTTAAACTAAAACAGATTAAACTTTCTTAAAATGCCAAGGCCAAACTTCTTTGACTGTCAGAACGCTCTAGCAGCAGTAAAAGGTCATTATTCTTAGCACAACATGACGACTGTAGGTAAAAGATAAGAAACATCAAAACTACATTTAAAAACTGAACTATCCAGAAAGGCTTTTAGAGTCTTCTTCGTCAATATCAGTAACATTACATGAACACTTCGCTGAATGAATGAGACATTTAAAGCCACAGATAATGTTCAACGCTCGAGAAGAAGGGATCAGTCCAATCGTAAAGAAAAGTAAAAACATAATCTACATGAAAGGAAATGAAAAGGAAAACGCTCAAAGTTGTGTAGAAATGTTTGTATTTGCTGCTATATATACACAATGTATATATGTATATGTAAAATGTTAAGACAGAAAGAAAATGAAAAATATAATGAAAATGAATTGACGCTGATATGATTAAGTTCTAGTACTCATTGAGAACATCCTGGCCTATTTTTGTTTGTTTTATGTCATATGAATAATGTCTAGGGATGTCACGATATAAAATGTTAGTTTTACGATTAATGTGAGAGAAAAAATACATCACGGTTTATTTAAAATTCAACTTTCAGAAAAAGAAAAAAGTTAAATGTGAGAAAAACAGCGGGCTAAAAAAAAGTTATGTACATTTAGATTGGTTTAGGTTTCAAAAATGGTCACGATCATTATTTTTTACGATTATATTGTGACCTGAACATACACTATTATCCCAAATAATGACATATTCACTCGATGCATCTTATTAATTCTCAGCTTAAGCTCAAATAACTTAAATCACGCGTTATAATCTGTATTACAACATGGCTTGAATGGTGAACTTTAGTTCCACTACAACATCCTCACACACCGACCTATATTAAACCCATAACCACAAACCCAAGCTACCGTTAGATGCGCCTTAATGTCTGCTTTTCCCTTTTGTTGAAACATCTCTGGAAAAATAAGGCATAAAATTACAACCTATATTTGGCTACGAGTTGACTTTGGCTTGTCATCTTAGCCGCTGGATGCTAATGCTCCGCTAAAGGCCAAAACACACATTCTAACAGTTTTAACGTCTACAGTCTGAAAGTGTCTCGAGAGCGGAGGAACACGCTCTGGAAAGACACTCTAGATCTGTTCGTGGAGACTTATCGTGCCAGCTCACAGGCCGCTTAATCGTTATTTATTAAAGGAGGAAATGAGAGCAACTGCACAGTGCTCAGGGCCATGGCCACACTCTGCTGAAGCCTCCTGCTTTGCTCAACCTTTAAAATGGGTTTTATGCAAAGTGGGGGAAAAAGTTGTAATGTTATTAATAGGGATGTAACGGTATCAAATGATAGAGTTATTCACCATTATTGAAACTGTGACCAAAGAACAGTGAAATCTTTCATTTTATTTGGTTCCTCTGGTCTGATTTACACAATGAACTTTCTGAAAGACAAAATAAAGTTAAATGTGACAAAAACAGACAGATAACTCATTTTCTTAACATTTAGGTCTAATTTTTGTATATTATACATTGAAAATACCTAATTTTGCTTTGAAAATTGTCACAATTATTATTTTTAGGTTCTTTTCGTTATGATTATATTGTGACCAGAATAATCACGATTATCAATTAACCGAATCATCTCGACATCCCTAAATAGTAATAGTGTAAAATGCTCTTACGGTGAAGGTTTGGAATCTAGCAAGAATAGCAGATATTCATTTTCAAGCTGGATAATGTGGTATGTTAACTTGATATTAACTAGAATTGAGTAAAAACAACCAGATAGAGATAATTTGAATATCTTGATTGAGCAATTTTTAATAATATATCAAACTTTTCATTCAACTATGTAAATCCTTCATTCATTCAGGAGCTGATAGTAACAAATGTTAAAGGGGTTCACTAGAGTGAAGATGGCGCTGGTCTGAGAACTGAGATTATACATCTATGAGGAATGGAGTTTAGAAATGAGACAAGATGGTTAGAATTCTGTTGCAAAAATGTATCACTGTATTTGACAACTCAAAGTGCACATCATTCACATCTGCTTCATCTGCTCCTGAGCTCGTACTTAGCGAGTGAGTGTTACGTTGTAACATGAGATATTTACACAGAAATATGGTCCACGGTAGAGATGCAGGGTTGTCTTTTGACTCGTGGGTCAGGTCGGGCCAAGAAAACCTCATTTCAATGCAGCAGGTTCTAAACTGCAGACCGCCGTATATCACATATCCACGCTCAGCATGTCTTTGCGTCTAGATTCACTTCCTCATTAGACTCATTTCTCCTTGAATATGAGTCTGATTGTGTTTTGAAGCTTAAAATAAAGAGATTGTGACGTTTCCTCTGGACAGTGACCACTGTCCATTGACCTCTTCTTCCACAGTGTGTCAAACACTTGCGCTTCCTGCTAGAGTGCCCCCCAGTGGCCGTTAGCCAGAAAGAATCTATAAATTAGGCGCATCGTACAGTAGCGGCTTAAAGTTTGAAAAGTGCGGAGGAGCTGTGTTCGCATTGCCGGCAGTAAGTCAGACCTGTTCCCACTGCAGGTTCTGTTCATAGTTTTTATGTTATTATTTTATTAGACATTTTTATTTCAAGATCAAAAGTTCAAATACTTTAAGAACTGTGAAAAGTAAAATAGATTAAAGGTGGAATGGACGATTTTTTTCAGCATTTTTTTAAAATTATATTTCCTCGTGGCGTGGATAAATCATTAGTCCTGCCACATATCAATCATAAAACGCACCTACCGCTCACTTGCAGCCGCGTCAGACTCGTCCCCACGTTTCCGCGTGCCTAAGCGCATGGATCTATCATAATATAGTTCCCTCAGTGTACGGGGCAAAATGAAGACGGAGAAAGACAGTTCGAGCTGACGCAGAAGTGGACAGAAATCTACGGGAGACGAGAGATGCGATGCGATCCGTTGCGCTAATAAACAAACGCACGTGTGTGTTGTATCAGTCCACACGGGGAAGTGGCATGCGCACTTCCTCCTGCATTCTCAAATCGCCGAAAAATCGTCCATTGCGCCTTTAACATCTAACATCTTAGCAATGCATCTTCTGATTTCCCCTAAAACATAAATATTGCTATAAAATATAGTTCAGAAAATAAATGAAAAAGTAAAACCCCAGCACAAAACTTACCAAAACAACAACAAGCTGCTGAAGCCGTGCCAAGGTGAGTCAATACAGCAACTTTAACACATCAGAAATTCATGCATCTTTAATAAACTTATCACCATAACCCAGCCAGTCGGAGCAGAACGAGCGATGCACAGCCACTTCCCTTTTGTCTACGCATGCTGGGAAACCAGGTTGTGAAACTTATGCAAATTTGCCGTGAGCCCACACTTTTCTGAGACGTGGATTATTGCTACACTTACTTCAGAATTCAACAGAACCCGTGGCATTGAAGAGGAAGACGGCAGCGCGTGGTTTATGCTGATAACCGCTCTGAAATGATGAAGACGACGCTGCGTTCACGTCACATGTTCTTGTGAATACTCAGCGCTATAGGCTTCTGCCGTCCGTCTGAAATTACAGCTCACGACTAAAAGCTTGCATGCTTTTAGTGGCTTCTTAATTGATGTGGGCTTATGACAGTTAGCGGGCGCGAGTGCCTGGCTCTACGGCTAAGGTGCGCGTTACAGAAGAGTGAAGTCTCCCAGCTGTGACGCACCGTGGCAGCTGTCTGACACCGTCACTCACACCCTCCCCTCCAGCCGCGGGACGCTGCCCATGAGGAGAGGAAACATTCGTTCACAGAAAATCAGCTGCAGAGATGAAATATTTTTATGCAAAGCCGTTTAATCGTGATCCTTGTTTGCGCCACGAGCAATGACCAGGATGAGATAAGCTTTATGAAAAGGGGAGTGGCATCACAATGTTTATTAGAAATGACAATGGACTGTAATTTAACGTAACACGTCTCTAAAAATATTCAGGAAAGACTGTTTTTATGTAGTGATAATGCAAATCTAGATTTGATACTAGTTTTAGTATCGATTACTATCTAAGTATTGATACTTTTGACAAGCATACGTCATTACACCTGATACTAAAGTCAAGAAAATAAGATAGTATTTGAAAAAACATAAACAGTTTTAAAATGAGCTCGAGTTTCATCAGAACTAATACAAGACGTCATTATGAACAGAAAAAGGTGCTGTTTTGTGTTAGAAATGACAGTGTTTTGTCTACAAAACGTTATAATTACACTTTTGCTATTGAAATCAGTATCGAGTCTATACTTTATTATCAAAATCAAGTTTGAAATGTTTGTACTGTGACAACACTAAAAGGATAATATTGGAAACATGTTAAAATACTTAAATAACAGACCAAAATTGGTATAAATGAAAAGGGTACAAAGTAATATTTAGGAAAATTTGTGTTTGATTTTACAGTCCATTTGCAAAAAAGAGCAAAAAAGACCTTATATTTCTGACTTTACATTATAAACCTTGAAAATAACCATTAAGTTAAAGACTATTCCAGGACTGACGTGTCTAAAATACATGCCTGGTACCGTTATAAACATTCTACTCCATTCACTTTAATGAGGCTGCAAACTAAAAACATGAATATTGACATGCGTGGATAAATAGTTATGTTTATCTTATTTGAACATTTAGATGGTCATTTTTTTATTATATTTTTCACACTCTGGTCAGTTTCTGTCAACAAAAATAATAAAATAAATGTATTGGAGCTATTGTATGAAACAGTGCCAGCCTTTAGAATGTCGGTGTTTGGAAGAGCCCATAGAAAAATGTAAATGCAATATTAAATAAACTAAAACTGCACTGCACCCAACTTATTTTCTGTCAATATCGGCTGAACTAAGACTAATACAAAGGGTCACAATCATGATGGCAACTTCCGGACAAAGGTGAAAAAGACTTCACGATCATCTTCACACTGACCTTTACAAAATATATTGAGCACCCTTCAAACTACTCGTGCTTATTCATTGGAACAACTTAAGACGAGTGGAGGACTCGGGAGGAGAAAACCAGGGTTACCAACAAGGCCCATGCAATCTGTAAGTGGAAAATCGGAAGATGGAACATTTATCGCGAACATTAAGTTGACGAATGAAAGGTCAGGTGCAGAGAAGGCCTTCTGAGGTAGATGAACGGTCTGATGAGGATCTAAATGAATCTGATGGACACAAAGGCTGATAAATAGAAGCAATTTCTGGTGAGAGCTCATAACCAAGATAAAGCTTGGACTAATTAAAAATGTTGAATGGAAGTGACATCAGACGATGACTTTGGTGCAATCAGAAGTTATTGTATCATATAATCATCATTTCAGGAACTAGAACGTTAATTTCAACCACAAAAATGATATTACCTTCTTTAAAAAGTGCACTGTGTAATGTTTCTGGAGGGGAATATGTGTAAAGCTTTGGGTGTTTGATTTTAGATGAGAATTAGCATGTAAAACGAGCATCTGCGCTAAAGGCTCACTGACTTTAAAGTGCCTATGACAGGTTTTTACATGTTCTAATTTAGACTTTATCTGGTGTATTTATACCTGTTGTACATATAAATTATAGTTTTACACTAGTTGAGTAGGTATTTGTGGAGAAAAGTTGAGTCTGTAGGAAATGACATCACACAAGGAACACTCAATCCAGTTTATGCATCATTTACACAAAATAAAAACATTTACATTCTAAACAATTCAACAAAATAAAGGTGCCCTCATATTTGTATTCGTCAAATTGAAAATGGTGTGGTTACTCTGTAATTTCCTAGAGTGATAGGTAGTCATTTTGTGATTTTAAAAAGGTAAACATGTTAAAATATACACATTTTAACAGCATTTTAGTTCAATGCGTCGTCCAACCCGTCGTAGGCACTTTAAGTTGAGCTTTCTGATCGTTTGTGCTTGTGGTAACACTACAGTGACACTAAACATCCTATTTTACATGTTACTAGAGAGGAAAGCAGATATACGACATAAGTATCATGAAAAAAAATGAGATTTACTTTAAAAAGAGGGATTGGCTTCACCATTTGTATGTATGTATATTCGAGTTAGATTTGAACTCCGGGTAGCAGAGTTATAGAGGAATGATTTAAGTTACATAGCGCTACTTTTATTTTTACCATGTGGTTGTGCTACTTCTGAAAAAGTTCACGACACTTCGTAGTACTGACACCGCCTGCTCAAACGTGTATGTAGTTTCAGGACTAGTTTTAGTATCCATTAATATTTGCATCATCTCCTGGTCTTGGAGTAGGTTTTATGATCCTTTCAGTGCCGCAGTTAGATAAGACTTTTAAGAGCTTATGTAAAGCAGCTAAAATGTGGAGGAGAGTGCTGCTGCGCGGAAGATGTGCAAGTGCAATTTAAGATGAGATGACTCCAATGTTTAGCTCTAAATGCCACGGCGTATTATTTGTACATAATAATGGCAGAGATAATCCAGTGAGTACTAGTTATTTCATGTTGACGGAGCTGAAGTGAAGAGAGTGTGAGCTGCATGTCCGTCATGACAGGGGCTTTTGTCCGACAGGCAGAGCTGTTTAGTATTGGTTCCAGCAGACAGCACGGCCAATGGGAGCTAAAGAGGACCGTTCTGTGACACATCAAGTCTAAAAACAACATCATTTTTATCATTTGTGGCCTTTTCCTCTCGTTTAACCCCGTGACATTGACCCCTCATCAAAAACATACCTGGGGATGTATTCATTTTAAATCTGTAACTCGATGCCAGACTTAATCTGAGCATCCATCCATCCAACCATTTTCTACCGCTTGTTCCCTTTCGGGGTCGCGGGTGACTGGAGCCTATCCCAGTGACTTCGGGCCTTAGGCGGGGTACACCCTGGACAGTGGCCAACTTGTCGCAGGTTAATCTGAGCATTTTCTGCGTCAAATCAAGTTCGCTACAACTGTGTGGCTAGCATTAGCATGTCGGGGAATGGATGGAGGGCCAACACCAATCCTGATGAGGGAACGCCTGACTACTGTGGTTTTCAGTATTTTAAAGAGTAACTAATAATCAATTAAAAAGTGCTTTTGACTAACTGTGTAAATGGGTCTTGAATAGATTTTATATGAATTATATATATGCATACATGCACGTATGCATTAGGCACCGCCTTGAGCCAGCGACCTCTCCAGGCCCCGCTCTGACCCGCTGAGGGGCGCTCGGACCCGCTTGGCCCCGCGATGCCCAATTGGGTCTGGAGAAGAGGCAATGAGGTAATCCAAGGGCAAATGTCCGCTCCTATCCAGATTATAAAGTCAGCCCGGGCCATGTTTCCTTCCGTCAGCAGCAGCTGTCAATCAACGGGCTAACACAGTAATTGAAAAAAATGCAATATTGTTTAAATATACTGTTAAAATACTGTTAAAATACTGTTTAATGCTATACTGTAGATAATATAATATTCCATGCAAGGCCAACATCATACATGGAAAACTGCAAGTCAGAATGCTTCAAGATAGCATTAAACAACTAATCAGTAAACATATGGACACATTTTTAACAAAAACATTGGCATGGAACAACAAGAGAGAAGAGGGAAGAAAAATTTGACCAGAGCTGTTGTTGCATAACCATTTTACATTCAACTGTTCTCAAATAAAGTTGACAGACACATCCAAAGTTTGACTATGTCATTTCAGAAAAATGATACAGTAAAGCATTAGTCTTTAGCGACACAGCCACCATTGAAGGCTCAAAGGCCAAAGTTAGCCGCGAGCACTTCCTGATTGAACCACATTTCATAAGAACATGTGTCCACCTGAGTAATGGTGTCTCCATTAAATATAGAAGCCTGTTCCATCCTGTAGCCAGATGCTGAGGTGTGAAGACTATGTACAAGCTTTGCAAAAAAAAAACTCATGATCAGGAGAAAATTAAGTTAATACATTTTGTAGTTTTATTTAGGTTTTTCCAACTAAATAAAATTAGTAAAATAGAAAGGCTTTCATTGAGCTCCTTCAATGATTAAAAAGGAGCTGTATGTAATATTTTTGATCTTCAAAGTCAAATAGATTTTGCTCCAGTACAGATATATAACATACATGTAACATATATATAACAGATATATCGTTAAAGCAGCTCTTGGGGTCGAAATTAGACCAAGAGCTGCTGCTACCGGGGCCCCACCCTGGAGCCAGGCCTGGGGTGGGTGGGTCTTTCCCCACGAGGCCCATCCTCCTGAGGATCCACCACTTGCGGGGGAAGAGCCAGAGGTTGCGCGTTATCAACTAGATATAGTCGGCCTCACCTCCACGCACAGTTTGGGCTCTAGAACCCTTCTCCGTGGGAGGGGCTGGATTTTCCATTATTCTGGCATTGCCCGCACGGCTCGGCCGCCACGTGCTGGAGTTCACCCCAGTGACCGCCTTTGGGTTCGGCAGCAATGCAGAGTACCTGAGAAGGAGTGATCGGGAAGAACAGTCGCCTCGATCTGGACTCGAGCAGTGTTCAGTCTGTGTGCAAACCACGCAGTGTCCATAATGAACTCCATGTTCAAGCACAAGGTGTTAATCAGCGCAATTGAAATCTGCTAAAACTAAAAGATTTTTTAAAAAATGTGCACAAAATTACAGTTGAATTTACCTATTGCAGAAAGTGAACAGTGCAGTGGGTGATTAAATGATGGTCTCTGAAAGTTGTGAAAAGTTGCTTATAACCTCATTACAGTGAATAATTAGGAGGGTATAAATGCATTAGGTACAGTAAGTAACAAATACATGCAGTGAGCTGCAAAGAGTTTGAAATTAAATGGTTCAGTTTTTAATATTTTTAAAGGACAAACATTATCCTTTATTAGAAGGGCTGCACGATTTGGGAAAAATATCCATTTGCCATTTTGTGATAAAATGTGAATATATGATTACATTTCTGTCATGTATTTTATCTGCATAATAGTGATATTTTATCTGCATCATTACTCTAAGAGAAGAACGGGTGTGTGACAAACTGCATTTGTGAAGGGGTCGTAAAGATGGGCCAAAGGATGTTTACCCTAGGGGGGGTGATAACCCAGAGGAGTCTGGGTAATGTTTACCCAAGGCTTGATCTCTACGGAAAAATACCAAGTGCCTTGATGTGAAGCTGACCAATGAGAAATGTGACCCGCCTATTCTAGAATATCTAATAAAACCAACCAGCATGGGAAAAAACGGGGTGAGACGCAGGAGGGTCAGCCAGGCTCCTTACAACAGCTTGGCTGACACAGTCCCCGCGTTTTCTCCCATGCATGCCATACAAATGTCTGATCTTTCTGTGTCGTTTCATATTCTAAGTTGAATTGTGTTCTCAATGTGTTAAGGAATAGCATCGGCGTATGTCTGATTCCATGACACATTTTTCCTGACAATTGCGTTTGCGATTAGATTTTTGATTTATGATACATTTGTATTCTGTCGAAAGTTCAGATTTGAACACAAAGACTGAAACAGGTCCATGTACTGACATGCGCAACTGAGACGTGCTTGTATTTCAAAGCATGTTTGTACAGATCTAAACAATAGTCTGAAGTTTTTATGCAGAATTTGACTGAAGGATTTTATGGGGGAAATGCAAATAATCTTTTTGCCCTAATTATTAGTTTAATTATTTAGGGCTGCAGTCTCAAAAGAAATTCTTGGTTGACTAAAGACATTTTATTTGTCCTTCACACCAAACTCTTCATACTAATCCAGGCACGCAGTGATTTGAGGCAGAAATGCTCAGAACGAGTCCGGTGATGATTTATGGCCTTAAAAACAGCAGAAGATCTGTTTAAGGAAGTCAGAGTGGATATTAATGATGCAGAATCAAATTAGCTCATCTTAATTATGGCGCAACAGGAGGTGAAGAGGTGATAAAAGGGAATAACATGGGTAATAATTTAGTGAAACGCTGTTAGAGCTGCTACGCTTTTTAAAAGAATGACAAGTACTTTGATGGAGCTTGATTAGGAGGATGTGACGCAACGATGTCAGTGTTGGCGGAAAAGGACCATTTCCCTGCTCATCGTGCACCCTTTAACATCAGTTTAATAAAGCAATTCATTTTCACTTCGGGAAAATCCTCACACATTCTGAGCACTGAACTTTTAAATGAGGTCTTATCTGATCTGTGCCGCCAAAGAAAAACATTTGAGTGAAAAAGTACAAGGTTTCTCTTTAGAATGCGGACAAAGACCAAAGAAGCTTTAAAAAATACACCAAACAAAGCCATGTGCATCTTCCCGAGTCAAAAAGAGCTTGAGTATCGCTGGAGGCTCTTGAAGTACAAGCACCAAATGGAAAAGTAAATTGTTGCGTGAACTACAGTCGGGGCTCACATTACGCTGAATCATGTTTGAGCTTTGAAACATGGCATGATGTTGACTCATTCTGGACATTTCCATTCTCTCAAGTAGTTTTTCATTCTTTATCTTGTCTTGTTGATTTGCATCATTTTAAAAGGTGCACTATGAAGCCACGTGACTGTGTCCAAGGAGATGATCATACTTTGCATGGGATGTTCCCCAGTATGGCATTAAACACATCCCTCTAGCATTTAACAATTACAGGAGTTTTATTACAAATAATACTTGCATGGTTACTATGAGCGGGGTGGCCTTTCCACGGATCTGACCTGTAACTTGGCTAGCCATGTTTAATGTCATTTTGCACACACAAAAACACCACACACTTCCATGTAGACAAGCAGCAAGTGACATAGTAGGCCCTGGGGGTCGTCCCAAAGCCCCGTCACTTTATATAAAAAGATTATAGTCTGGAGTTCAAGTGACAGTAAAAAGGTGCAATTCTTTTTAAAGACGAGCCACGATTTATATCAAACCTGTTAAGATACTTTAGAATGTTGGTTGCAGAGTGGACCAGAGGAGCTCTACTGTGAACAGGACCTTAACTCCTCATTTCATATTCATTTAGTAACTTTTCCCAACGCAGCTAGCCTCAGCTAACTTGTAAAACTCTAGTGACTTTACCACACGGAGCCTTGAGCCAGATGTTTGCTCGGACAATCTTTGGTCGGAGCCATGTGTGATCGAGTGAACCATCACACAGTGAGGTTGTGTTCTGTCTTTCAGCTGCTGTTCCCCTCATGTTCTATTGTGACATCCATAAAGCTTAGACCAAAAAATCATGCATTGGAAACCAGACTTTCTCGAAGTATCAAGTCCCTCCCCATTAAGGTTACCATGGAGCTTGTCGCAAATATAATAGAAGAGGTAGGGTGCTGAAAATCCTGAACTTCTACCATTTAGTTGTGAACACAAGGCTACATTTTTCAAAATAATCTGCTGTATTACGTGCGAGGCAAGTTCATTCTTAGGTCTCTCTAATAACAATAAAATATACACATAAATCTATAGGTAGATCGCCAACAAGCTCAAAAGGTGTGGACACCCCTGGCCTGGGTCATTCAGAAAATAAGGGAAGAGAAGATAAGATAAGATATGCATTTATTGTTGCACAGGTGGATACAGAGGAAAAGGACAGATAACTTATAGGAAGTTTAAAAAACACTCTTAATAGAAGAACTCTTATAAACAAAACTCTTATAAACAAAAATTCCTTTAGACATTCCTAAAGAAATGAGAGGTTTCTCATTTCTTAATAAGGAATGGAGGGGGAAAATAAAGATAAAAAATAAAATAAAAAAACAGCTAGCGTAAGACAAAATAATACTTATAACTAGATAATGTGCAATGGCTGAAGCCATTGCGAGTGTCTGCATTCTTGCGTGAAAGTACTACCACACGTACATCAGTTATATGCACATGAATATGACATTATTGCAGGGGTATTCAGGGCTAACAGTGTTTGTTATAAAGTCTGACAGCAGCAGGAAGGAAAGACCTGGGAAACGTCTCCTTCACACAGCGAGGGTGGATCAGTCTGTCACTGAAGCTGCTCTCCAGAGCGGACAGAGTGTCCTGCAGGGGGCGACACTCATGGTCCAGCATAGATGCGAGTTTAGCCAGGACCCTTCTGTCCCCCACCTCCTGCACCGAGTCCAGAGCACAGCCCAGGACGGAGCTGGACTTCTTGATGACTTTGTCCAGCCTCTTCCTCTCCCTCTCTGTGATGCTGCTGCTCCAGCAGGCCACACCTACAGGAGGGCTGATGCCACCACAGAGTCGTAGAAGGTCTTCAGGAGTGGCCCTGTCACTCCAAAAGAGTCTCCTCAGGAGGTAGAGCCGACTCTGCTTTTAACCAGGTCTCAGTGAGGAGCAAGACGCTGCCGTCCCTATAAATCCTCTGGGACCGCACGAGGTTCACTAGTTCCGTCATTTTATTTTGGAGGGACCTCACGTTTCCAATGACAATGGCGCCCTCGCTTTTCCCGGAGTGCGTCCTGCTCGCCGGCTCCTCTGTGTTCTCCTTAGAATGTCCGCCGGGATAAAGTGACGATTGTCGGGTAAAACAACGGCTTTCAGGAGCTCCATGAGATTCTCCTTTGTGTAGACACGCACCGGCCGGGCCCAGAGCCGGCGCACATCACAACGACGACGAAAACACGCAATAATCCAGTCGAACAAAGTCGAAACAAGTTGAATCAAAGCGGTTCCAGCGTGTGGCCCGATCATACAAGTAGTACAAAAACATATACAAAAATACAATAGATAGAGCACAAAAATTGTGAAAGAGAGAGGAGTGTTGCAGCAGGCAGCCAGAGGGCGCCAGTTTAAAAAGGGGCATTTAAAATAGAAGTAACCTGAAAAAAAAATTTAAGATCAAATTTTCCCCTGCAATTTAACTTCAACCAGCTGACAGAACAAGGACCAAACAAATCTCAAATGCAAAACAGAGTCAGAGGCAGAATTGATTCAACAGAGTGGATTATGAGAGCGGGCGATCCTCTGCCCTCTGTGACCAAGTGTGCCTCCCAACAAAAGGATTAAAGTGAATGCACTTAAATCCAGAGGCGGGCGGTCGTCACACAGAGAAACTGCCCTGCTTTTACTCGGATGTTGTTGTGTATCTGGCAAGGTCAGACAATGACAAGCTCACATTAAAAAACATAAGGACTCAATGAGCTTTTCTGGAGAGTTACACATCCAAAGTGCAAAGGTCCATTTTAAAAGAGACATAAGCTGCAATTTTCTGATTGTCTCGACTAGAGAGGCATAAGTGCATGTTTCACTGAATCGATAACAACCTTTGCAATTGAAATAGCTCTATTCTGTGTGGACTATAATATTTACAAATTTAACAAAGCAGAAAGTCAAAGACATATTGGAAATGGGATGTTCACACTGGCAGTTCTAAAAATTCAAAGCGTTTAAATCTGTGGCTTAAGATTTAAAATTCCAGCTGTCCGGCCATTACTCATCATCATTTACTGGAACTATATAACAAGTGTTTTCAGATTGTTGAGTCAGTAACAAAAGATATACCAAGGAAAGCAAGAAGCTGCAAAGAAGAGAACATTTCCAATAAAGAGTACGCAGTGACATTTACCGTATTTTCCGCCTTTAATTTTCTCTACGGAAAATATGGTATTGCACTTTTGTCTTCACTTCTACCATCCAAAACTTGAACTCCACAAAAGCATTTCCAGTCACAATTTCGTAAAGCCTTCAGAGACAGGAAAGCTGATCAAATCTCCCCGTGTTGCTCTCCACATCCGAGCACTTACCTTAAGGATTTCTCCACGCTTGAAGCTCAGCTCGTCGTCAGCGGTGGCTTTGAAATCGTATTTGGCAACGGCCTCCATGGTGGCGTGCGCGTGCGGGCAAAGTGCTGTGGCTGTGGCTGTACGCGGCGCTCTGAAGAGACACAGTCTTCTGCTGCTGTTGACCGAGTCTCTCCTCCCGTCTGTGACCCGTGGCTCTGGGCGACCACCTCACATACAGCTGTCAGTCAGTCACCTGCGCCGGAAACCATGGGTTACGGAGCGAATCCAGAGCTTTGATTTGCGCAAAAGTGATTGAGAGATGTTACAAAACACTTAATAATAATGAAAAATACGGCCTGGTTATAAAATAAACAAAATAATAGTACTCAGGTTTGTTCTCTTATTCTAGCTTAAGATCATTCTAAGACTGTTGAGGAAATGTCAATATTTGCTGTTTTTTGTGATTTATTTTTGTATGGATACATCTTCAAGTAAGTATTTTGTTTCAATACTACTTTTAGTATTGACTATTATATGACTTTCAACCCTTTTGACAACCCCTTTATGAAATGAAGTTATGTTTTATTACAGGAACTTGTGACCCAGCACAAATGAAAGTAGGAATCTACTGCTCTCATAAAAAAGAAGAGTGTTTGATTACTGTTCTGTTCTGTGGGTAACGATTATCCTGGTAAAAACCCCAGATTAAATTTGTACTATGATTTGCATTATATGAAAATAGTTACAGGAACCAGTCATGCTCCACTGGCCCAGGGGTTAAAGGTGTAAAGGAAGGTTGACAGAATTACAATACTTTACATTTGTGGTATATTTGATTGCTAAAAAAACCAAGACAGTATCTGGTGTCACGATACTAACATTTCAAATAGAATAGACTGATATTTTCATTGGCAGTCAAAGCATTAAATTTACATTATTTTTCATTTAAAAGCCAACTCATATTTACAGGGCAGTTTACTTTTTACCTGGACATGCTGCACAGCGGTCACCTGCCTCAGAAGCCTCAACTCATATTTGTTTCCAGTGACATTATTATTGACACTGGAAGAAACAAACTGTGAAATCATATCCTTACTTTTGCTTTTATTCACATTGCATTTGCCTAGTTTGTGACCAGCTTCATGAAATCAGACTTGACTTGCACTTTACTTTTGGGTTTACTTTTTTTGGAGTCAAGTTTGAAATTAAATTACTTAATTTTGCAAGACTAAATCTGCGACTAACAATTATTTTAGTAGTCGACTAGTCAAACGATCATTTCTGTGGTACACGGACACTTTAAGACATTTAAACCAAATAAAACACTTGAAATACAGCAACTGAAGGCTTCTAGATGGAGAACAGTTACGAAAAAGGTACATTATTTATGAAAATCAAAGATAATTTCTTATTTTTTGACAACGTCGACAGAGTTTGTACCGTCCAGATAGAGATGTCACAATAACACATTATAGCGTTATGATTATTGTGAAAAAAAACATCACGATTGACCAAACAAAAGTAAAATCTTTAATTTTGTTTCATTCCCGTGGTCTGACATTTTCCTATTCCTGAAGTTTGTGACCGGCTTCACCCAATTAAACTTCCTGAAAGACAAAATAAATTAAGAAAAATGACCCAAAAAACAGCCAGAATAGAAGCTGGACAACAGATTGAGGCTTAACTTTGCTTCTGAAATTGTCACGATTATTATCGTTTGACTCTCATGATCATATTGTGACCTGAATAACCACGATTATCCATCAACCTAATACATGACATGTATTAGGTTGACATCCCTAAGTCCAGATATAACGATTACAACAGATATGCTTTCTAGTCTGTTTATCACTGCCGCCCTGGTCACAATCATTACCATTTTCCTTCATTCTTACTATGATAATGTGGCCTGAATAATCACGATTAACCTAAATAATCCTGACACATCTCCACACTTCCCTGACACATCCCAGCCACCACCACCACCACCAGCTCCTCCAGCACCACCTGTCTGTTTGTGGGATCAGTCAGAGGCTTAACCTGGCAGAGCTGACACTGATAGATCAGGCTCGGGCCTCGGTGCTGAATTAAAAGGATAAAGCTCCATCATCTCATTAACATGCTTCTAATGGGACTGTGCAGCTTTGACAGGCTCATGTGAACACAACACCAGCTACAGTAATAACGTTAAGTCCAGTAGGATAGAGCACACGTACAACAATGCACATTTGGAACTAGCAGATCGATCCTGTTGTAATGTGACAACACTGCTAAACTGCTAAACTGGTTCTAGACTAAGTTAGCGCTGCCATATAAAGACAGGAAATTCAAAAAAGGGGAAACTGACGTGATGATGTGTGGCTAAACAAAACTGCCCGTTTCCATTTCGCTCTGCGGATGAGCATGTGACAAGGAAGTACCGTCCAAAAAACACACAATATAACATTAAACTGCCGATTTTTGATCATCGTTTCGAGTCAAGTTTGATCCGAGTCGAACACGAAAACTGGCTGCACCCACTGAGCTAGCCTCTGTTTAGCACGCATGCTAACAGTCCGACAACAATAACTGCGCTGCGGTGTAATTACAAAACTGGAGAATTTGAGTTTATTGCGACAAGGAAAACGCTTAGTTTGTACACATAAGGTTGTCCACGTTGACAATTTACTCGTATAAGTATTATGTAGTGTACCGCGGAGACGTATCAAATTCAAAAAGAAGGTAAACATGATTTTCTCGCCCGCAAGCTGTTGTTGCTAGCATAGTACAGTTAGCCCCCGTTACCGGACCGGAGTAGCCTGCGTCGCGAACTTTTACACCGCGAAAAACCCGCAAGAAAAAAACTCACCGATGGGTATAATCCGTACCGACCCCGTCAAAGGACCGAACTAACCCCGAAAACGTTACGATCCGCGCCCCGTTTCCTCTTCCGAAAGCGGAGCGGACAACGATGTCGCTGGCGGTTCCGTTCTCGAAGCCTAAATCTAGCTACTACTACTAGCATACGGTCTGACTGGCTGCGCTGCGCCGTGCCGCCGCTTACTTCCGCTTCCTTCGCCCCGTCCTGCTGCGCGCTGCTTCGGGGAGGGTCTGCTCCGAGCCCCGGCCTGTGACGGTGGTGCTCCGCCCTGAAGCTGCGTGTCTGCCGAGAACCGACCGCAGCATCCCCGGGCCAGGCGTCCACACAACTGGCTTTGATTATGACTCATGCCGAGTGGATCGTGATAATGACAATAGCAGGTTATTTGGTTCTGGGAGCTGTTTTGGTCACGCTTTTACAGAACTGTACTTGAGGCACTTTTCACGAGTGTTTGGGAGACGTTTTTTTCTGGTTTACAGTCATAATTATAATACTTTACATTTGTGGTAATGTTTGATTTCTAAAAATAACAAGACAGTATCTGGTGTCACGATACTTTATTCACATTGCATTTGCCTAGTTGGTGACCAGCTTTATGAAATCAGACTTGACATAAACAAGACTGATAAAAAGGCACTTTACTTTTGGGTTTACTTTGACTTAATTCTGCAACTAACAATTATTTTAGTAGTCGACTAGTCAAACGATCATTTCTGTTGTACACTGACACTTTTTAAGACATTTAAACCAAATAAAACTTGAAATACAACAACTGAAGGCTTCTAGATGGAGAACAGTTACGAAAAAGGTACATTATTTATGAAAATCAAAGATTGTTTCTTATTTTTTGACAACGTCGACAGAGTTTGTACCGTCCAGATAGAGATGTCACAATGTCACAATAACACATTATAGCGTTATGATTATTGTGAGAAAAAACATCACGATTGACCAAATAAAAGTAAAATTGTTCTTTTTTTTCCATTCCCGTTGTCTGGTACTATTCCTGAAGTTTGTGACCGGCTTCACCCAATTAAACTTTCTGAAAGACAAAATAAATAAAAAATTGACCCAAAAAGACCAGCCTGTGACCTTTGATTATGGCTCATGCCGAGTGTATAATGGTAATGACAATACCAGGTTATTACAGTAGAACTGTACTTGAGGCACTCTCACGAGTGTTTGGAAGATGTTTTTTTCTGGTTTACAGTTATAACTTTGCAGCCATAACAGTGTTTCCTCATCAAACTTGTATTTCAATGGATTCATACATATTTGAGTATCCTGTATTGTCCTGCATTTGTGGTTTGAGTGTTCAGAAAATGTCAGTTTTCACCTACCCCCTGTGTCCACCCGCTTCCAACAATCTTACCTCTGGATGATGGGATTGAAACAAAAGAGGAAAATCCTGTAGCTATTTTCAAAAGGAAAATCTGCTGCTTGTTACAGTGAAACATGACTCTGAAGAGTCCTGCAGTTTTAAACAGAAAGTCATTGGACTCATTTGTATTATCGAGCCGTTTTAGATTAATATTGCACATTATAGCCATCAAAATGTAAGTACGTACATGTTATAGTAATACTAAATACCCAGACAAAATCGTCAAATGTCTTCTTCAAACTAAATATATTCAGAAATATATTCAGACTCCATACTTCTACTCGAGTAACATATTTCACAGCGTAACCATATGAACTACTCTTATTTGAGTAAAAGTTTTCTTTACTCTTCCCATTGTACGTAGCCATAGTTTACATGTGTCAAAAAGCTTCATGTTGACTGTGTTAAACTCAATTATTTGAACATTTGTGTTTCTTGCTGCCCCAGATATGACTTAGTTTTTCTAATTTTTGTGGTCCATCTTTTGAAAATACCAAATGTTATGCAAGTTTAATGTTTCATCCTTCCAATTACCAAATTACAATAACCTTCTAATTGTAAATCCGTTATATTCTAAATTGTAAATCTGTACATCTGTTTCCCAGCTACACTGCCCCAGGAGCAGCTGTGCTGGGGGAAGTATGGCAGCTTGAGCACTCTTCTCTGCTTCAGACTACTTTTTCTGTCAACAATATTTAATATTTCAGTTCACCTGTGTCATTGCTGTTCACATCTTTCTCTCCTTCTTTCACTTCTCTCTGGGAGAGAAGCTCCACTGTCTCTCACATCTGTCTGACCGTCAGAGGGAGTCAGATCTTTCCTTCACTGTGGAATTACTCCAGGTTTATACTTTATCTCAAAGTGGTTTGGTAGTTTTTCCTGGTCAAGAAGGAGGGTCTAAGGACACGGGACAATAATTCCTATAACATTGTTGATTTTTAATTTTACACTGTCGCCCTCAGAGGCCACTGCTGTTGTGATTTTGTGCATTGCCAAAATAAATTGAATTGAACTGAAATAAATTGTTACAGTTACTTGCTAAATAAAACGATTTTCTATCATGCCTATATACTCTCTAGTCATTACTTGAAGTAATATTACTCATATGAGTATATTGTTGGCTACTTTCTCCAGCTTTGATCAATAGACAGGCCAAAGGACACATGAAGCCCATCAGAGCTCCAGGCTATACCTTTTTTTATTATCATTTATTCATGGCCCTCAGTTATATGTTTGCACCAAATGACAATTTTCTAGCACATTTTTAGTTTGTAGTTTCCACTTTTCTTCACTGACAGTGACAAACAAATACAAAACAACAAAAAAGCGTTTCTGATTCTGAAAAGCTTCTGGCTTTAGCGTCTGTCAAGATAAAATATCAAACACAATAAAAGCCTATTCATGTGTTTCAGGCACATTATTCCTTGATTTGACGGATTTTGAGAGGACCTTTTTTCCTTTCAAAAGACATGCAGTATATTTTTTCTTTTTGGAGTTGAATTGTCATAGCTTGAAACCCATGAAAATCAATCGTAGACTATAGTCATTTTGTAACACTCAAGTCACACCATTTGTACCTTGAAAACATTCTGACTGTGAGCTCAGATGGCCTCACAGACGTTCCATGGCTGCACTTGTGTCACACACTGAGACTGGTGTGTGCAGGGACTGTGCCTGTGGTTGTCTGCTCATGGTCTGAATCTCTTATTGTAATCTCTTTCTGTGTAAGTAAATCAAATGAAATGAGCGAGGTTGCCACCAGAGAGATAGATAAGTGTAATTATGCCACACCGTGTGACATTCAGGCAAAGCATTCATATTTGGAGATTACCAGAAAAGTTACACATGCACCTTTAATACTCTAGTTATAGTTTGTTTAATTTAATTGGCTTATGATTAGCCCATTGATGATCTTAAACACTTCTTAAGGCGAGACACTTAATGCTTTACTTTTAGTTTTAGCTCTTTCAATATCTTTCATGCGGAAACCACTCGGCAAAAAGGCAAAAAAATCCACTTGCAACCGTAGATTGTTAATGGGACTTTGTAACTTCAAATGCCATTTTCTGCTAATGCAATTTTTCTCCCACTGAGGCATAAAGGTCACAACTTCAAGTAAATGCTTTATTTTCAAATGAAAAGCTAACAAGGTTTTTATGTGAAATGTAAACTACAAATATCTCTAGATGTTTTCCTTTTCCCCTGCAGTGTCTCGCTTGAATAGACTATGGAATGCAACAAGAGATGTGAATCGTCAGCTCTGTTGCACATAATAAACCACTAAGCCACTATCAGGGCCACGTGTGGGTCTTAACGTGACGTGAGGGGCCACTGTGCTTTGGGGTCACGTTGCCGGTTCATATCTCCGGGGCCCATATTTTTGGCCACGTTATTTGGCTTCTTTGTTTACATCTGTTCTTCATTTTCTCACGTCACAATGATAATGAAACCTTATGACAACAGCGCCCTCTAGCGTCACATGGCATTAGTGACATTAGGACATCTGGCAGTTATAACCATGGATCTGTAATATTATATACAGTGTTATAACTTCCACCCGGGATGAGACAAGAAGATTTGACCTTTTTCTCAACTGGCCGACTCATTTCATTTGTTCCGAGGCTTTACTGATTACACTTTCATAATGACTTGGGTGCATTCTGATTAGTGGCGCTACTGTGTAATTGAGGTTGATTTAAAGAGTTAACAAGCTTGACTGAAACTCACAGAAGTTAATTCCATTTTCAACACATATTTCAAGTTCATATATTATGCATTTTTGTTTTTTTGATTGATCCAATAATTGTAAGTGATGTCTTTCTTGTATTTTTCTTTTTTTTTAGCTATGACAGTCTAGTTTTTTTTTAATGCATAAAATTGTATATATTTTCATAGAAAATGTTCCTTAACTTTGTGTTTTCATGGAATTATACAGGTGAATTTCCACCTCCAGAAAATGACTTCCTTTAAATACACTAAAAAGTATTGAATGGAGATTAAAAGGTAAAGGCTTTAGTCTAAAGTAACATTTTATTCCCAGTAGATTTTCAGGAAATAGGCGATGGCTTTCCAAATTTGTCTCCAAAATGAGTTGACAATCTTTAAACCCAACGAAACAGTCAATTTAAAGAAGATTAAGCAAACAAATTATACATGAAAGAAAAAAAAAACACTCTCGACTTCCTGGTATATAAAGAGCAGGTTTTACTTTCAGATCAAAAGTTAAAGTGTCCCCTGCATCAGTGGGCCGACTCTCAGTGAACACTCGCTGAACACTGGGTCATACTCACAGGAGCTGCTTCAGGGGCCGCTCCAGGGGCCGCTCCAGGGGCCGCTCCAGGGTCTAGCTCCAGGGTCCAGCTCCAGGGTCCAGCTTCAGGTGCACCTCCTGCACCTGAAGCTGGCTCTGAGGTCAGCTCTTTGTTTGGGGACAGCAGCTTTCATTTGAAAAAGGCCTGAATTTTCTTTGCTTAAGGCATGTTTGAGTGGAGTGTGTGCGCTGGTGTCTGTGGTTATATGTCTGCTCTTGTTATGAATGTGTCTGTGTCTTTGGCTACAGAACAGGAACCTGCTGCAAAACTGATGAGTCAGCCCGGATTTATGTGATGTATCTAATGCATGTATCTGTGATGGATGAATGTATCTGTGGCTTCTAAAAATATAAGGGAATTAAAGAGTAAACCAGGTCTAGTAGCCAACTGGACTTATCATTAGAAGCACTAAACCACAACAAATAAAATGACAAAAAATGTCTATGAATTACAGCGCACCTGGAAACTAATAACACTTCTCCCTAATGACAATGTGAAAGAAAGTTAGAATTATCTGCAAGTGTGTCAAAAATAAAAAAAAGCACGTGCATAAGTATTCACAGCCTCTTCTCAGTACTTTGTTGAAGCACCTTTGGTAGGTGAAATATGAAGTCCGCTCTGATCCAGTCCCGCAGTGCTGGCCCGCCTGTGACCCGCCTGCGACCCGCCTGTGACCAGCCTGTGACCCGCCTGCGACCAGCCTCCGACCAGCCAGTGACCAGCCTGTGACCCACCTGCGACCAGCCTCCGACCAGCCTGTGACCAGCCTGTGACCCACCTGCGACCAGCCTCCGACCAGCCTGTGACCAGCGTGTGACCCACCTGTGACCAGCCTTTGACCAGCCTGTGACCAGCCAGTGACCAGCCTGTGACCAGCGTGTGACCCACCTGTGACCAGCCAGTGACCAGCCTGTGACCAGCGTGTGACCCACCTGTGACCAGCCTGTGACCAGCCTGCGACCAGCCTGTGACCCGCCTGCGACCAGCCAGTGACCAGCCTGCGACCCGCCTGCGACCCGCCTGCGACCAGCCTGTGACCAGCCTCCGACCAGCCAGTGACCAGCCTGTGACCAGCGTGTGACCCACCTGTGACCAGCCTTTGACCAGCCTGTGACCAGCCAGTGACCAGCCTGTGACCAGCCAGTGACCAGCCTGTGACCAGCCTGCGACCCGTCTGTGGCCAGCCTGCGACCAGCCTGTGACCAGCCTGCGACCCGCCTGCGACCAGCCTGCGACCCGCCTGTTACCAGCCAGTGACCAGCCTGTGACCCGCCTGTGACCCGCCTGTGACCCGCCTTTGACCAGCCTTTGACCAGCCTTTGACCAGCCTGTGACCAGCCTGTGACCAGCCTGTGACCAGCCTGTGACCCGCCTGTGACCAGCCTGTGATCCGCCTGTGACCCGCCTGTGACCAGCCTGTGACCCGCCTGTGACCAGCCTGTGACCAGCCTGTGACCCGCCTGTGACCAGCCTGTGACCAGCCTGTGACCAGCCTGTGACCCGCCTGTGACCAGCCTGTGACCCGCCTGTGACCAGCCTGTGACCAGCCTGTGACCAGCCTGTGACCCGCCTGTGACCAGCCTGTGACCAGCCTGTGACCAGCCTGTGACCAGCCTGTGACCCGCCTGTGACCAGCCTGTGATCCGCCTGTGACCCGCCTGTGACCAGCCTGTGACCCGCCTGTGACCAGCCTGTGACCAGCCTGTGACCCGCCTGTGACCAGCCTGTGACCAGCCTGTGACCAGCCTGTGACCCGCCTGTGACCAGCCTGTGACCCGCCTGTGACCAGCCTGTGACCAGCCTGTGACCAGCCTGTGACCCGCCTGTGACCAGCCTGTGACCAGCCTGTGACCAGCCTGTGACCAGCCTGTGACCTGACCAGCCTGTGACCAGCCTGTGACCCGCCTGTGACCAGCCTGTGACCAGCCTGTGACCTGACCAGCCTGTGACCCGCTTGTGATCTAATGCAACAGACCTCATTAAAATTAATTGAGACGAAGTATGTTTTTTAGCGACCACAATATTGTATGTCTGGTCGAGGCATCTGCTGCCGGACATCAGAAAATAATATGATGAGGTTAGATCAGGGGTCGGCAACCTTTGATGTTCAAAGAGCCAAATTGGACCAAAAAAACAAAAAAAACAAATCTGTCTGGAACCTTAAATAAGCCTTGTATGAAGGGAACTAAGGCTGTAAGTGTATATTAGCTATATTCGCCTACAATCAAAATGACAAGGCTACAAATACATAATGAGCATTATTCCTGATTAAATGTTTATTTCCCCTGCAGCGCCCCCTGGAGACAGACACGCACCACGTGACTCTGCTATACTATTGGTACAAGCGGATGGAAGGATTTTTATTTTGAGGATTAAAAAAAAATCATTAACGCAGTCCTCTTCAAACCTTAATAACAATCCTCTTCTCTTTCCCCCGTATCTGGGCAACAATGGAATTGAACACAGCCTGCAATTATAGATATGATAATTTCTTCTCCCATCAAAGTTTGCATACCTGCACAACAGAGCTGCCTGTTCGATATCGACCACGACACACGACTCATCACAGGCACTTGAGTTTGTTGGAGCTGAATTAATGTCCCTTTCCTTCCTTTACGGCGATTCCTTCATGTCATCCTGGAAATGTCTTTCCAAATGACTCTTTTTGTGATTTGACAACTTCTCATTACAAAGCAAACATGCAGTGTGAGCTTAAGATGGTATATTCTACATCACACAACTATCTCTAACATAGATAATAACAATAAAGAACAGAGTATTTGGTTTCTCATGTTCTGAGAGTCCTTCAGGGGCCGTTTCACAAACTCCAGACGGCCGTCAGGTGCCTTTTACTGAGGAGAAGCTTCAGTCTGGACACTACCACACAGGTCTGATGGTGGAGTTCTGCAGAGATGGTTCTTCTGGAAGGTTCTCCTCTCTCCACAGAGACATGCTGTAGATCTGTCAGAGTGACCATCAGGTTCATGGTCACCTCCCTGACTGAGGCCCTTCTCCCCCGAGTGCTCAGTTTGGCCGGGCCCAGTTCTAGAAGAGTCTTGAGCTCGACACACTCCTGTCTCAGAGGTCTGGAGACAGTTCCTTGGACTTCATGTCTTGGTTTGTGCTCTGACATCACTGTTACTGTGGGACCTTCTGTAGACGCTGTGAGCTTTTCCAAATCATGTCCAAACGACTGAAGTTACCACAGGTGGAATTACAGTCGAGCGGTAGAAGCGTCTCAAGGACCATCAGAGGAAAAAACATGGACCTGAGCTCAATTAATATAGTTGTAAATAAGATAAGATATTCCTTTATTGTCCCACATGGGGAAATTTCATTGGTGCAACGCAGGAAGATACAGAGGTAGATACAGAGGAAAAGAACAGATCACTTATAGGAAGTTTGAAAAACACTCTTAGTAGAAGATCTCTTATAAACAAAAACTCCCATAGACAAAACCCAACAAGGGATGGAGGTATGAACTAAATAAATAAATACATAAATACCATTGCATGTGATCACGACAGTAATAGTACATGAATATGTGTCACGACGGCACATAGATTGCAGATGAATTTCACAGTAATTGCACATGAATCACGACAGTAATTGCACATATGACGGAATTGCACATCAGTATTAGGTTAGGTCAGTATTGCGAGTGTTCAGGACTAACAGTGTTTGTTATAAAGTCTGACAGCAGCAGGAAGGAAAGACCTGCGAAACCTTTCCTTCACACAGCGAGGAAATACTTCAGGCACCCTTCGTTCACGTTGTAATATTATGTAGTATTGTTTTTATAATTTTGAGACAAATAATACATTTGATACATTTTGGAATGAGGCTCTAACATTAGAAAATGAATACTTGCGGTTGGAGTGAGATTATTGTTGTTTTATAGTTACATAGTTCTAGTTCCCATTATGTCCACACTAGTCCCATTGATCATGATCACGCCCTCATACCGCACAGCTTCTTACGTCAGCTCAGTGACTATGGAGCACGTTTCATCAGTGTGAGAGTGTGAGAGGTGCTGTGGAGCCACACGGACAGACCCAGAGCAGCAGAACACACTCTCTCCCCGCGTCTCAGTGCGCGCGGTGCCGACCAGCAGCAGCGGCAGCCGTGCACCATGCGCACCCACAGACCGAGCTGTCCCGCGGCGCGCACCCACAGACCGAGCACCCACAGGCCGAGCACCCACAGACCGAGCACCCACAGACCGAGCACCCACAGACCGAGCACCTACAGACCGAGCACCCACAGACCGGGCTGTCCCGCGGCGCGCACCCTCCACCAGAGCACCCTGAGCCCCGTGTGAGTCCGTTATTTGTCGGGGATGGACTTGGATTCCGCGCCAAATGCGACTTTTGCGCCCGCCACTCCGTCTGCGAGTCCCGAGGAAGGTAAGACATCATAGAGCATCACAAAGAGTATAGATCAGTCATTCATATATATCCCAAGCATGTGAAGTAAAGTCTGATGAACGTGAAGCACTTTTGTGGCGAGCATGAACTAAACAAAACTTTAGCAATTGATCGCGCAGAAAATGATTTGACGCGCTTGATAAATCTGATTTCTCACTAACCTTTTTTATTGAGTCACGGAACACTTTTTTGTTCGAACATATTCTACTGACATATTATAAAATCACCCTATTAAAGAACAAAAACAAGTTATATTTAATGTAGCACCGTTTTCATGTTTAATTTGAGCAACGGTGATAGTTTGAATTTGTTTGTTGCCCAGGATATTACAAAATGCGAATCTGACATGTCACACCTGCAAGACAACAGCCAGTTCAGTGGTTTCTATGGAGCCCATCATTTCTGTCCAGTAGATTTTAATTAGCCACTTATAAGCCAAAGTGATGTTTCAAATGCTGTGGCTGAAAGAAAAATGTAATGCAACTGTAACACACCATATTAGACATGCAGAGGTGCAAATGCAACAAACGGTGATTTCAAAAAGGCAAAAAATGCATTGCACACTCAAGTGGCAGATGTACAAAATGTTTTTATGTTCATGTTTTGGCTGATAATCTTCTTCAGATCATTTTTCTTTTTCTTTCCATGGACCTGTGTATGAAATGGTTATATGAAGTCCAGGTGGTCCCCTCAAAGGAGAGCGGTCACCCAGGGAAGTAAGCCCACTAAACAAACAAAACAACAGACAATATATATTTGACTCAACATTAAGTCCACAAGGAGTCAGAGTCCTTAGATCAGGCGTCTCCAACCTTTTTAGGCAAATGTAGTCATTGAAATTTGAGCATTTACAACGGTTTATTCTTCTATGGCTCTGTTTAGACCTGGTTCAGTCCTGTGTGAGTCCTGGTTTGGGTTAGACCTGGTTCAGTCCTGTGTGAGTCCTGGTTTGGGTTAGACCTGGTTCAGTCCTGTGTGAGTCCTGGTTCGGGTTAGACCTGGTTCAGTCCTGTGTGAGTCCTGGTTTGGGTTAGACCTGGTTCAGTCCTGTGTGAGTCCTGGTTTGGGTTAGACCTGGTTCAGTCCTGTGTGAGTCCTGGTTTGGGTCAGACCTGGTTCAGTCCTGTGTGAGTCCTGGTTTGGGTTAGACCTGGTTCAGTCCTGTGTGAGTCCTGGTTTGGGTTAGACCTGGTTCAGTCCTGTGTGAGTCCTGGTTTGGATTAGACCTGGTTCAGTCCCGTGTGAGTCCTGGTTTGGGTTAGACCTGGTTCAGTCCTGTGTGAGTCCTGGTTTGGGTTAGACCTGGTTCAGTCCTGTGTGAGTCCTGGTTTGGGTTAGACCTGGTTCAGTCCTGTGTGAGTCCTGGTTCGGGTTAGACCTGGTTCAGTCCTGTGTGAGTCCTGGTTTGGGTTAGACCTGGTTCAGTCCTGTAGGAGTCCTGGTTTGGCTCATAACTCCGCAACCACTGGGTGTATTTTGAAAATATAAACTGTGAGGTGGAGCTGGTTATCTCGTCTGTTGCTGTCTCTTCATGTCCAGCTCTCACATAAACAGTCTTGGCAGCGGTTTTGGTGAAAAGAGATGTTTTACATGTAGAACCGGTCCAGAGAGAGCGGCCCAGAGCACCTGGTGACTCCTGCTTTAGATGGTGAATACAGACACGTTCTTTTGGACAGGAGCCAGGATGAGTCGATTCTACAAAATGAGCTGCCAGAGTAATTCAAATGTTTAGATCTAACTCTGCTCCAGTGTTCTGTGTTTCACACATGAATGACAGACTTTGTACTGCAGGGTATGATTCCTCTGGTCTTTCTTTTCCAGTGTGAGGATGTTTAAAGCTGTTGCAGCGATAGGTGTCGTTTTTACTTTACTTTATTTTATTATTATTTTAATTTATTTTAATTTATTGTGTTTTATTTTATTATTATTTTACTATTATTTTTATCTTTATCTTTTTTATTTTATTTATTTATTTTTTCCTCCATTCCCTTAAAAGTGGTATGGAAGATTTTTTTCAGAAAATTTTTTATCATATTTCCTCTTGGCGTGGATAAATCATTAGTCCTGCCACGTATCAATCATAAAACGCACCTACCGCTCACTTGCAGCCGCGTCAGGCTCGTCCCCACGTTTCCGCGTGCCTAAGCGCATGGATCTATCATAATATAGTTCCCTCAGTGTACGGGGCAAAATGAAGACGGAGAAAGACAGTTCGAGCTGACTCAGAAGTGGACAGAAATCTATGGGAGACGAGAGATGCGATGCGATCCGTCGCACTAATAAACAAACGCACGTGTGTGTTGTATCAGTCCACACGGGGGAGTGGCATGTGCACTTCCACCTGCGTTCTCAAATCGCCGAAAAATTGTCCATTGCGCCTTTAAGATATGAGAGGGTTTTTTTTTGTTTTGTTTATAAGAGTTCTTCTATAAAGAGTGTTTTTTTCAAACTTCCTACAAGTTATCTGTCCTTTCCCTCTGTATCTACTGCGTTGTAACAACAAAATTTCCCCATGTGTGGACAATAAAGTCATATTTTATTTTAAGTGTTTGGTCTGATGTAGTTTGGCTTAGCGCGAGGTCTAAGAAAAATGTAAACAGAAAGACTAAGACACAACATGTATAACTTAATAACAAATTATTCACAAAGCTTGAATTTAACACACTTGAATCATTTCTGGCTTATTTTCATTTGTGTAATCATTGCTTTTTGTCGTTATAACTGTGAGCACATTAGCTCTGGTCACGTGACACGCTGCAGTCTCTTGAGCCTGTTCCATGTGCTCAGGAGCTTCAGCAGGAGGAGCCGACTCTGGAGGAGTCTGAGAAACACTCAGAGAGGTCGCTTTGGCATTGAAACCATGGATCTTTAAATGATCTGGATGAGGTAGTGCTATTTTAAAGCTGTCAGTGGCCAGTCCAATGGAACTGCTGCTTTGTAGTAAATTCAAATCATAGAATTTGGGTAAAATTCAATATTTGGCTTGCTGCTGTTGCTGATTATCGATTTTAATTCTAAAATCCATAGCAAGGCCCAGAAATCTTTTTTAACTTTAAGTTGAGTTCACTAATTACCTTTTAACTTATGATTAGGCCCGAGCGCCACAAGCTGTCGAGAGGCCTATTAGGGATCATCTCAAAATGGGTTGAAGCTGAAAAGACTTGATATTTTTCGTCTTGTTGCTTTGAAGCTTCAATACATTGTTGTGGCAGTAATTGTTTTAAAATGCTGAAAAACTGCAACGAGCATTAGGCCAACATTAGGCGGCGAGTGCGTGCGCAGAGTACGACGGGTGCGTGCGAGGAGCGGGGCGGGTGCGTGCACGACGCGCCGCGGCCCGCACAAGGGGCGGGGCCGTCGCCAAAAGTTGGAAAAGCTTTTTGGCTGCAAGACGTGGCGCAGAAAATTATCAAGAGATTATGCTCTAGTAACGTGCTACGCACTGACCGGAAGAAGGAAACAAAACAAACCCTGCATGACGTTTCGGCCAATCACAGAAGACAAAAGCGCTTGTTCTGCTTCTGTCATTCTAAACTCAGGCAATTGACAATTACAGGTTTTGACAGGAAACATGAGTTTCTCACTCTCTCATCTCAATGTGGTCATCTCACAGTTTGGGTTGAATGGGATGTGCCGTAGGGCCCCTAGGGCCTGTGGACCATGTGGATTGAGTAAACAAACATGTGCGACAGGTGACATTATTTGGAGAGTTCATAACTTCTACTGATAAACTTACCAAAGGATGTTCAGGGATTTTAACTAGAGGTGAGCAGGGTCTATCAAGCTACTATCGTTTTATCAACGCTTAACATTTTATGTGAAGCCAGACAAAGTCTTTTGGGGGGGGAGGGGGTCCAGAGAGAGACTAGAAAAATTAAGTCTTTTCAGCTTCAAACCATTTTGAGATGATCCCTTAGTTCTGTAAGGCCTGTGCGGCTGCGAAAGTGCGCACGTAATGAAATCGAGCGCGATGCGCCCACTTCCAAACACTCACTAACGCACTCCTTCACTCACGCATGCCCTGTGCATACTAATTAGCAGTAGGAAAATGGAACATTACCGGTGTAAACGGGCAAAGCCCGTACAAAAATGTGCACTAAACAAATGCTTCGCGGTCGTCATCCCCATATAAAGCACTCGTTTGCGCTAAGTAGCTCACAAATACGTTCACCATCTCTTGCATATTCCGTTAATGTACAGTAATGCAAAAATTATTACAAAAAAAAAACATTATTACTGTTAAGAGGGCCAAAAGCACATAGTGGGCGGAGCCCACTCAAAATTAACAAAAGTACCCGTCAGTGACCAGGGACCCACACCATGAGGTAGGAAAGTGCGAAAATATATAATTTATGATATTTGAAAAATGGGAAACATTGTTTTCGCATCGGAATATTCTTCTTTCTTCTTCTTCTCGGGACCAACCCCCCTATTTTTCAACCAGTGAACATTGATGAAAAGTCACAAAAATTTGCACACCTCTAAAAATTGTGCCTCTCTACATTCTGGCTATTTCCCTTTTCAAAAATTTTAAATATTGGCGCGTCAGCGCCCCCAAATGTACCAAAAATGCATTGAGAGATTGGAAATGACCCCAAAAAAATCGAATCGTAGAGTCATGAAATTTGGCGCAGAGGTAGATGGTGACAAGAGAAGTAAAAAATATTATTACGGCAACGCCGTCCAAATGTTGGCCATCTTGGTTCAAAAATGGCTAAGCATGACTCAGGAGTTTTTCCAAACGTCGTACTTTTATGAACTCCTCCCAGGGCGTTGGCCTAGCTAAAAAGCTGAAATTTGGTGAAAATGTTGCTGAGGAGTGGGACATCAAAAGTTATTCAAATTACTTTGATACCTGTCTCTGTGCGGCGAAGCCACAAACTGTTGCTAGAATTTCAGAAATCTCCCAAATTTTACATTTGCTGCTGTTATCGCAGATAAAGTCCGAATTGCGTCAAATTAGAATCAGTTGTTAAACTCTTTACCCTAAATCTACTTGAAGTAAAATAAATAAATTTTACACCCTACAGATTTTATATGAAGGTTAAATGTTTAGTTTTGCGAAACACCTTAATATGACACAAAATTCAATTTTGGCATCCCAATCAAAAGAGTTAATGAGACCCATGTCATAATTGTTACAGGAAATCGCCAGAACATGTTCACACTGTATACTTTCATGAACTCCTCCCAGGGCGTTAGCCCTATTAACCTGAAATTTGGTGAGACTCATTTTCAGGGGTGGACCATCAAAAGTCTAAAAAAAAAGTCAAAAAGCGTTTGCGCCCCCTCCTCTTGCGGCGTGGCAGCGGCGTGGCGAGGGCCGATCATTGCCGCTTGCGTCTATATTTTTTCTTATTTTTATTTAGAACAGAATTTGTTTATTTGGGATATAGAATTTATTGTTGTGTAACTGTGTAAACATACAACCATATTGCTCTTTTATTCTCCAATTTACTCTGAAAAAATCTCATCTGTAGAGAAAATAATCAAAATGGGACCAGCATATCAGCCCCAAAACATGGTCAAAACTCATTGGCCATGAAAAAACCCACTGCCAACAACAACATATGGGTGGATGCCTGATTTGCTTTAAAGCCGGGTGCAGACTGTGGGTGCTGCACTCTGCATCGCCTCGCTGCTCCTCTGCTATGTCTTCATCTCGAGGGCTGCGTTTATGAAAGTCACATGCACACATTTTTCACATGATCGGAGCCGTGAACATTTGACGCTGGAGCCGCTAAAGCCATAAAAACAATGACTCGTAACGCTGTGGGTTGGACAAGACAGAAAAATCTATACAGGAAGATGCTGCTTTAATTTTTCAGTTCCCAAGGCAGATTCTAAACCCTTTTTCACTTTATAGACGATTGAAAAGGAATTAAAATGAAGTAAAACCAATGCAAGTTGGGAAATAACTCAAATCATGTACGAAACGAAATGCACTCTTTCATTTGATTTCCTTTGGAGAATTCAGTTACTTTTATTTTTTTCAAAACGAGATGAAACTTTATTTATTTCTTGTATTACGCGTTCTATGAGTTTGACAGTTTTATTATATAATTTATTTTTTTAATTCAGAAATTTGAATTCAGTTACTTTCCTAAACTCACAGGGAGACATTGCATTACTCCATCACGCAATTTAGGCGTGAAACTTTTGCACTATTTCAAATTGATTAACTATCACAGATACTATTTTTTCTTCACAAATCAGTGCTAACAAGATGCACAACAGGCGGCGCAGCAAAGACAAAGCTGCTTCTAATCCTATGTTGTGAGTTTACACTTTATAACACAATGTATATGTACAATATTCCATTGTGATAGACCCAGAAAAGGAGGTGGAGTAGCAGTATTTGTATCTGTATATCTCCAAGTGAAAGAGTTTTGAATACACAGCTCTAGAGGCGGATTTGGGGACATTATCTTAAGCAACAAGCCTCAGAATAATCAATGTAGTGGTGTTTTTCCACTGGTCTTATTGGTGTATGCGGAACACAACATGTATTAAATCCTTATCAAGGCAAGGCAAGTTTATTTGTAGAGAACATTTCATACACAAGGCAATTCAAAGTGCTTCACACAACAGGAAACATGCATTCAAATCACAAAGAAATTACAGAAACAGAAATACAATAAAATTAACTAAATTAAAAATTATCAATCCAACTGATTGTCTAAACTAATAAAATCACAAACAAAAGAGAAGAGTGCAAAGATAAAAATCCTTTCAGTCATATGCGCAGCTAAACAAAACTGTTTTTAGCTTAGATTTGAACATTGTCAGAGTAGAACCTGTCTCACATCTTCAGGAAGAATGTTCCAGATTTTAGCTGCATTAAACTGAAACACAGATTCCCCATGTTTAGTCCTGACTCTGGCACCAGCAGGAGGCCGGTCCATGTTTAGTCCTGACTCTGGCACCAGCAGGAGGCCGGTCCATGTTTAGTCCTGACTCTGGCACCAGCAGGAGGCCGGTCCATGTTTAGTCCTGACTCTGGCACCAGCAGGAGGCCGGTCCATGTTTAGTCCTGACTCTGGCACCAGCAGGAGGCCGGTCCATGTTTAGTCCTGACTCTGGCACCAGCAGGAGGCCGGTCCATGTTTAGTCCTGACTCTGGCACCAGCAGGAGGCCGGTCCCTGTTTAGTCCTGACTCAGGCACCAGCAGGAGGCCGGTCCATGTTTAGTCCTGACTCTGGGCACCAGCAGGAGGCCGGTCCCTGAGGTCCTCAGAGTCCGAGATGGTTCATATGGCACTAACATATCCAAGATGTATTTTGGTGCTAGGCCATGAAGAGACTTGTACACAAGCAGAGCTGCTTTAAAGTCTATTCTCTGAGCCACAGGAGCCAGTGCAGAGACCTGAGAACAGGACTAATGTGATGGTACTTCCTGGTTCTAGTCAGGACCCGAGCAGCAGCGTTCTGGATGAACTGCAGCTGTTTTACAGCTCGTTTGGAGAGGCCAGTGAGCAGGCCGTTACAGTAGTCTAATCTACTGGAGACAAACGCATGGATAAGTCTCTCCAAGTCTGGTTTAGACACTATATTTTGGCAATGTTTTTTAGATGGTAAAAAGCTGCTGATGTTATTGATTTGATGTGGCTATTAAAGTTCAAGTCTGAGTCCATTATTACCCCCAGATTTCTAATTTGGTTTGTAGGTTTTAGAGCGAGACTCTGGAGGTGACGCTAACACTTTCTCTTTGTTTCTGTGGGCCAAAAACGATTATTTCAGTCTTGTCTGAGTTCAGCTGGAGAAAGTTGCTTTGCCTCCACAAACTGATCTGTTGCAGTGACAGAGTGAATCTACTGGTCCATATTCACCTGCCGACAGTGAAACATAGATCTGACTCGTCTGCATCATTGTGATAGGACACATTTTCACTGCGTATCAACTGACCCAACGGCAGCATGTAGAGGTTGAACAGAAGGGGACCCAGGACTGACCCTTGGGGCACTCCACAGGTCAGGGTCATGTGGTCTGAGACACAGCTACCAATTTCAACAAAGTACTTCCTGTCTTCCAGATAGGACCTTAACCAGTTCAGGGCAGTGCCAGTGATGCCCACCCAGTCCTTTGGACTACCAGGCTTATTGGTCAGATCTGTGTGGAGGCGAGACAGCGCTGATCCTCTCAAATCAATGAATTAATACATAATAATGTAATTTGAGCCATGGCGTGAACAAAAAACTGCTGCCGCGCTGGTTTCCAAATTGAGTCAATCTTGATATTGCCTCTCTCCATTTGTCTAAGGCTGATAAATGATGATGCGCTTTTATCCAATCTTGGACTTTCCAAAGAGCAATTTATATTTTACAACCTCAAAGAGCCGTTTCTCAATCTTGGTTCAAAATCCTCAGAAATGGACGACCACATCAGCGTAGCAAGGTTAAAACTGTCACAAATTTAAAAAATGCAGAAGTCGGGAAAAGAACTTAAAAAACCTAAAAAAAAAACTGCTGCCCGATTTACAGCATTCAGGGGATTAATCTTAGTATTCTTTTATTTTCTTCAAAATACACTAATACAAAGACAAACAGAACACGATCAGAGCTCCAATAGTTAATTAGACATGGTGAGAACATTTGACTCTGCGGTTCACTTGGGTTAATTGTATTGATTTTGTCATCAATAATTTTTGATTGGCTCCAAAAACTCTGGTCAAACAAACACAGGAACCACAAATACACAAAGCAGAAGAATAACAGAGAAAAAAAAAGGGTTCATGCTAAAGAAAAGAGTGCTCGAACCTAAAACCCTGTGGCGACCGGTAATGCAAAATATAGAAGGAGCGCTATATGACAAGACCGTGTTTAAAAAAAAATGTGATGTCCAAAATGTAATATTTTACATTGACTGTATAAATACATATTTTAAAAACACATTTACAACTGAATTAATTAAGTAAACACACTTCTGTTCCATTTTTGGTAATGATCATACAATGACTAAGAGGCATTCTACACTTCAGATTATACTTCAGATTGTAAAGAGCAAAACAACAATCTCAGTGAAACTGTAACTTACAGTGCTTAGTAGCAATTATTACATTAAGAGGAAATAAAAACACAAACAATTGTTGGCATTAGTTACCCTGAACTACATGTGCAACATTTTACATTTTAATATTTAATCACATCACAGACATTATTGCTGTGTGGAGAGTGTTCTTAAAGACATGTCATTTATAACATTCTGTCATGCGTTTTCTAATAACGAAAGCGTATGTTTATGAATAGAAGCTAAGAGATACTTAGAGATACAAAATACGCTCCACAGTGAGCTCAGCCATGGACCCGCTCCGGTTTGAGTACCGGCCTGGCATCGGAGTGGAGGACGCCGTCATCTCCCTGCTGCACCGCTCTCTCTCTCACCTGGAAAAGCCTGGCAGCTCTGTGAGGATTCTGTTCTTTGATCTCTCCAGTGCCTTCAACACCATCCAGCCGCTGCTCCTGAGGGACAAGCTGGAGACGGCTGGTGTGGAGTATGACCTGGCAGAGTGGATCCTGGACTACCTCACAGACCGACCCCAGTTTGTGAGAGCCCGGAACTGTGTGTCTGACACTCTGACCTGCAGTGTGGGGGCGCCCCAGGGCACTGTCCTCGCGCCCTTTCTCTTCACCCTTTACACTGCAGACTTCAGACATGACATGGACAGCTGTGTCCTGCAGAAGTTCTCTGACGACTCTGCCATCATCGGACTCATCACGGACGACGATGATGCGGAGTACAGGGGACTGGCGCAGGACTTTGTGGACTGGTGTCAGCGGAACCACCTCCTCATCAACGCGGGGAAGACCAAGGAGATGGTGGTGGATTTCCGCAGACGCCACCCCACTGCCCCCTCACCAGTGAACATCCAGGGACGGGACATTGAGAGAGTGACTCATACAAGTACCTGGGTGTTCATCTGAACCACAAACTGGACTGGACTCATAACACAGAAGCACTGTACAGGAAGAGCCAGAGTCGGCTCTACCTCCTGAGGAGACTCAGGTCTTTTGGAGTGACAGGGCCACTCCTGAAGACCTTCTACGACTCTGTGGTGGCATCAGCCCTCCTGTAGGTGTGGCCTGCTGGAGCAGCAGCATCACAGAGAGGGAGAGGAAGAGGCTGGACAGAGTCATCAAGAAGTCCAGCTCCGTCCTGGGCTGTGCTCTGGACTCGGTGCAGGAGGTGGGGGACAGGAGGGTCCTGGCTAGATTCACATCTATGCTGGACCATGAGTGTCGCCCCCTGCAGGACACTCTCTCCGCTCTGGAGAGCAGCTTCAGTGAGAGACTGATCCACCCTCGCTGTGTGAAGGAAAGGTTTCACAGGTCTTTCCTTCCTGCTGCTGTCAGACTTTATAACAAACACTGTTAGTCCTGAACATGTGCAGTACTGATTTAACCATGTGCAATAACGTCATATTCATGTGCAACTACTGTCATACTCACAAGCAATTAAGGCCATATTCATGTGCATACAACCGATGTAAATAAGAGTGTTTTATTTTGTTTTATTTTGTTTACTTACCTACTATTAGTATTACCTAGTCTTATGCTAGTTATTTTTACTTTACTTTATTTTATTCTATTATCATTTTATTATTATCTCATTTTTATCTTTTTATTTTTATTTATCTATTTTATTTCCCCCCCTCCATTCCCTATTAAGATAGGAGAGGATTTTTGTTAATAAGAGTTTTTTGTTTTGTTCATAAGAGTTCTTCTACTAATGGTAAATGGTCGAATTATATAGCACTTTTCTACCGTCAAGGTACTCAAAGCGCTTTACATCAAGGAACCAGTCATCCATTCACTCACACATTCACACACCAGTATTCGCAGATACCAGGGGCGAGTCAGGTTAAGTGCCTTGCCCAAGGGCACAACAGCAGTATTCACATGAGGCAGCTGCAATCGCCCCACCAACCTGCGGGCCAGTGGATCTGACCACTCTCCCTGAGCGGGTGCCGCCGACCATCGGATCAGAAGACGAGCACTCTACCACTGAGCTACTGCCGCCCAAGAGTGTTTTTTTTTTAGGCCGTGGCTGGAGAGCCGCGGCGCGGTCTAATGGCCGCGCAGTTTCAGGGACCGCTGCATTTCCCTTAAAGCCCGTTATAGCCTCATGGCTAACCCTAACCCTAACCTTAACCTTAAGCCTAACCTTAACCCGGCATGGTCTAAAATGCGGTTAAATAGCGTAGCAGTTTCAGGAGCCGAGGTGCGCGGCCGGCACAAAGATAACATGGCAGTTTCCGCCGCGCGCCGCGGCTCTGCAGACACTCCCTTTTTTAAAAAAACTTCCTGTAATCTGTCCTTTCCTCCTGTTTCTACTGCGTTGTAACTAAATTTCCCCTTGTGTGGACATTAAAGGATTATCTTATTTTATCTTAATGCTCAGCCTTACCTTATCCAGGTAATAAACTAAACACTCCTCTTTGGTGTGTTTGTAGTCAAGGTAACGGAGCACGGAGTTTGTAACTCTGGCACCAGCAGGAGGCCGATCCATGTTTAGTCCTGACTCTGGCACCAGCAGGAGGCCGGTCCATGTTTAGTCCTGACTCTGGCACCAGCAGGAGGCCGGTCCGAGGTCCTCAGAGTCCGAGATGGTTCATATGGCACTAACATGTCTGAGATGTTCTTAGGTGCTTTTGGTGCTGTGACATGTTGGTCTCATGAACATTACACTACTTTATAGCTTTAGCGGCAACACTTTTCCGTCTGAGTTCCCGCAATTCTGAAAGTATGATTACAACAGAAGTGTAATTTATGCAGCTTCTGTGCATAAACAAGATAATATACATTTTCTACATGTCCATACCATCAAATACCTGCCTGGAAAATATTTCTCTTCAACACTTTTCTTTAAAAACGTAAATGTGATTTATGGGAATAATAAAGCTATAGGAGGAAAAATGGCATAAATCTTTACAATACACTCGCATTGGAAAAAGATATTGTAGTGTATATGTTACTTTTTATTATAAGTAGGTCGGCGGGTGGAATAAATCGCTCACATGGGCCAACTGTTCTTTGCTTTATAATGCACTCCAATGGACAACGGAGAATCTTCATAACTTGACATAATGTTATAATCTAAACATTTTTGCCAGTGAAACAAGTTTTACTTTTGACTACCACACATCTAAAGGATACTGGCTAGAGAACTTGTGTCAGTCTAGTCGTAGTGGTCTAAATTTGGTTAAGCATTTCCAACAATGGCGCAGCACAATGGGTCTGATTGTAAAGACCTCTCTCTTGATTTCCTGTTGCTCACGGCTCGTGTTGGACTGAGATCCATAAAGCTTCACAATTTATGACATCACCATCGCACTGGATTTCAGGACGATGTATTTGGGCCTGGAATTATCTCTGGATCATCCTTCTGGCAGCAGCAAAAAATGCACTAACAATGACAAATGACTGGACTAACATTATTATGGACATTCTTAAAATGTAAAAATATTTTTTTCCATTTTCAAATTATGTCCAGATGTATGTTTGTTTGTTTGTTTTTGTTGGAGGTCTACTTATTTTTGCTTATGTTTTCTCTCTGGTCTGGTTTTTCTGTGTTTATTCTTTTATTTTAAATCTGAATAAATAAATAAAGGAATCCATCTGAATTAAATTTCTCTATCTATGACGTGGCTCAGAGAATCTTCTCTGCTGTTTTTTCCAAAAATGATAAGTACAACTGCGTTCTGAGACCAGTAAGTGACCAGCTTGAAGCATGTGTTGAAATGTTTTTAAAACGGTGTAATTTCCTCTGCAGCTTGTAGATGGCGCCACATCTAGTCCTACAGCAGAGATCCAAATGTCACTTTTTTTCTTTATGCATTTCTTTTAATTCTAAAACATGATATGACAAACTAAAGGTACTGAAGAGAATTTAAGACTAAACTTTCAAAACAGTGATGTTGATTTGTTGCCACATACTGTTAGCCTGGTTCTTCTTGAGTCCCCCAGCTGGCCGAGGCCCTATAATGCAGCCTGATAAGACGGCCTTCACTAGCAACAGAAATGAATGTTTCACTCACTATATGTATATTTCTTCCACAGCAGACTACGAGCAGTACACCACGGTGCTCATGCCCAGCATCTTCGGCGTCATCTGTCTGCTGGGTCTGCTCGGGAACACCATTGTCATCTACACCATCGTCAAGAAAACCAAGCTGTGCTCGCAGCAGACGGGCCCGGACATCTTCATATTCAGCCTGTCCATCGCTGACCTGCTCTTCCTCCTGGGCATGCCCTTCCTCATCCACCAGCTGGTCGGCCGCGGCTCCTGGTGCTTCGGCTCCACCATGTGCACCGTCATCACCGCACTGGACTCCAACAGCCAGATCGTCAGCACCTACATCCTCACCGTCATGACGCTAGACCGCTACCTAGCCACAGTGCACCCCATTCGCTTCAAGCACATCCGTACGCCATTCATGGCTGGAGCAGCTGTGGCCCTAGTTTGGGTCTTTTCCCTGGTGTCCATCACTCCGGTTTGGATGTACACCGGACTCATGCCGCTAAAGGATGGCACAATCGGATGTGCGTTACTGCTACCCAACCCAGCTACCGATACGTACTGGTTCACACTGTACCAGTTTGTGCTAGCTTTCGCCCTACCGCTAGTCGTCATCTGCGGCGTTTTCTTTAAAATCCTCCAGAACATGTCGGTTACGGTTGCGCCACTGCCCCAGCGCAACTTGAGGATCAGGACTCGCAAGGTGACGCGCATGGCCGTGGCAATATGCGTGGCGTTTTTCATCTGCTGGGCGCCTCACTATATCCTGCAACTGGTTCACCTCGGAGTGCAGAGGCCGACTTTTGCCTTCATGTATGCGTATAACATTGCGATTAGCTTGGGGTATGCTAACAGTTGCATCAACCCATTCATCTACATAGCGCTGAGTGACACTTTTAAGAGGCACTTCCTGGTGGCGGTGCGGTCGACCTATCGGGGGTTCCGTGTGGCTCCAGTGGTGGGGAATGGGAGCATGCATCTGAGGCTAGCACCGGACAGTTCCCAGCAGTCCTCTGGAGAGTTGCTTCAGAACATGCTGCCAGTCACCGTCACCATTCACAAGTGACTGATTATAAACCATTATGATATGTCTAAGGCTGTGTTTCATTTGTCTGTGGGGGTCAGATCTGAGCTGGAATAAACAGGAAAACTTTCTCAGAAATGTATGTAGTATTTAAAAAATGTGATGTTCCCTTGAAGGTGCAGTGTGTAAGGAGGTTGTTATTGGTCATCTTAGATTGTTTGGTTGCCAACTCATTCTTTCTTTCCAATGTTTTGTTTGAATCAGCCGTTATTCAATGTGTCCTTTTCCCTTTTGTGTGTCCTTTTTTACATCGACCCCATTTTGGAAAGTCCAGTTAAAGGCATTTTTATTGCTTTCAGAAACATGCATTCTTTCTGTAAGCAGGCTTGCCTTTCCTTACAAACTTTTCCTGATGGCATCAGCTGCATGTTTCCATGGAGATTCTAAAAAGCCATTCTGTGAAACAGTTATGCATTGCACCTTTAAGTTACCTTCAATTCAACTCAATTTATTTTGTAAGTGGCAAAAATCAAAGCAGCAGTTGCCTCTGGGGGCCACTGCCACTACTTTTGTAAATACCATTGTAAATACCAAATTAATTGGGTAAGCATTTTATATATGTTTTATTAATTATTTATCAAGGTTAATGCTTAAACCACGCACAAAGGAAGGACACAGTTAGCAACATTCACATGATCTAAAACATTAAAGAGATTCTAGGGGCGTACGCTTCACAAGAGAAGTTGTTACTCCTTGTGTTTGATGAACAGATACAAATCTAATTTATGGAGAAGACAGCGCCTCATCAGACGCAGGGTGAACACCCAAACTTCACTTGGTGTACGGAAGAATTCAAACATAGCGGCTAATCTAGCGGTGTGGACATACCTTTTGCCACTAGATACATATCCAAACCACTGCTCTACAAAAATGGATTTGAACTATAAACTCATGAAGCTGCCTTAACGCTGCACAAATGCAGGACTAATGACTTGTGTTTGGCAGTGATGAGGTCATGACTTAAAGATCCCATATTATGTCAAACCTTTTTTAACTACTATGTTATAATGTTGTTTGCTCTTTTTTTGGTTACATTTATGCTTCTGTGTTATCCTGCATATTGAAGCTGTCTCTGCTTCTAAAATATAACGTGCTTGTCCCACTTTTGGCTGTTATCACTTATCCTGGTTTGGTTCTGATTTGAGCCCTGTTTAGTAACTGATTGGGTCCTTTTAAAGTCCCAGGGCAACACATACGTAACAGCTGTGGACGTGATGAATTTTATGCCTATAATGTTATATTTTCCATACTTGTAAATTTATGTCAGACATTCAAAAAAAATAACCAGAGGTATTTTAGAAATGCAGAATAATGCACAATATGAGACCTTTTAAATCAAGGACTGCCTAAATCTTTTATGATGTAAACTATAATATATGTATGCTATGTTGTATTTCCCAGTAGTTATGGTGTTTTTATTTTATTACCTAGACTCAATATTTAAAAAGGGGCTGTGTTATGGGCAGCCCGGTTTGCCCCACCAGCCCAAAACATGCACAATAGGTCAAATCCTCTGTGAAGGTCCTGACCAATCCTAGCACAAAGTCCTGCAACAATCACTTTGAAGCGGCTTTAAAGGATGGGTCAAATGCAGAGGACACATTTCCTTATGAGGACAGTAACGTGTTCCTTAACCAAAGCAAAATTGCAATTTAATTTAATTTGAAATATATTCTATATATTTTTGCTAAATATAACAGGAGTTGTACCTACTGTTGTTGTTTCACGTATGTCTAAAGTGTCTGTCTATTGAAAAAAGTGTTGTCATGACTCAAGTGTCTGTCTTTGGTGTGAGTTACTGGTTTGATGTTCAAAAAATAAAGAAGAAACTTTGTCTGCTAAATGAACTGGGTGCCTGCGCAGTTTCCAAAATTACACCTACCTACATTTCTTAGCACAATAAGAAGACAACCCAAAATAACAGACATAAGCCTAAATGTTGCATGTGACATCTTACTGTGAATAATGCAGCTAACATTAGCCAAACGGCCTGATGGAACACACGTCCAGGAGCTTGTGATCAGTGCGAGCGTTCATGGTCCTGTTAGAAAACGTGAGTGTGACTTAAACACTTTTAGCTAAAGCTTGTGACTGAGGGACTTGTTTAACAGCTCAAATCAGCTGTTGCAGTTCCAGCTACTGCAAACCTGTTCTTTATGGGCAGATTCTCAGGACAGTTTCAGACAGAGCCGTGCCTCCAGTTAACTTTACCCCCTCAAAGAATGTTGATCACATGAAAGGTGGTGCCACAGACAACTGTAGGGAATAATACCCTGTGTGGAGCAAGGGTCTGAAATATAGAGAACACCGTATTGTAATTGTAAATTAGCCTAATATTAAAGGGCTGTACCTGATTTTAAACCATGTGTCCCATTTAAGTCTCTTCTTTTACACAGATTTTGACCCATGTCAGAGAAACAACTTTCTAATCGTCACATGTGTGTGTCATTCAACTAACTGCTGTCCCTGTTAGTTTCTTGCTTAAAGTTCTCAACCAATCAAATGCCTTTTGTGCTTTTAGTAGAGTAAATGTCCTCAAACTTTACACAAAAACACAAAAATAGAAGTACTAGAATAGAGTAGCGTAGTAACAGTCAGTTACAAACCAGGTCAAACCGTTGGAGATTTGAACACATTAGCAGAGTTGTGTTTTAGTCAAAAATGTGATGTGACCAAGCAGCTAATGCCGTCGTTCCAAGGTTCTTTTGTTACAGCTTTTATATGTTTTGGCCGCGAACGAACATGGCAGATTTAGATCCAGGTAAGTTCCATAGCAAAAAAACATTTCATTCGGTCAACTGGACCAAAGACTGAATATGTTCCATGTGTAATATTTGTCTCATAGAATGTGAGTGCAAACAGGTTGGAGAGCGTTAATGATGTAGCATAATCATAATTTGAACTATTCGTTTTTATCCCAAGCAGTAAATAATCACACCGTCTTAAACATTGACATTATTCGGGTTTATGTAAGTAAGTTAGTGCTGCAACAATTACTCGAGTAAATCGAATAATTCGATTACAAAAAAGCTTTGATTATTATTTTATTGTCTCGATGATTCGTGGTGCTTTTGTTTCCCACGGAGCTTCTTCCTGAAGCAGAGAGAGCGGCGTGTTTTAGACTCACGAGTGAAACCGGAAGACTTTTGTTGTGTAAATTTGACCGTGCTCGAGCTGCCGCTCTGACCACCTCAACTAGCGCCGCCCGCCCCAACCTCCTTGTCCTCGCCCCGCCATCACGCTCCCCCGCTCCACACTCACGCTCCCCCGCTCCACACTCACGCTCCCCGCTCCACACTCACGCTCCCCCGCTCCACACTCACGCTCCCCGCTCCACACTCACGCTCCCCCGCTCCACACTCACGCTCCCCCGCTCCACACTCACGCTCCCCCACACTCACGCTCCCCCGCTCCACACTCACGCTCCCCTGCTCCACACTCTGCTCCCCCGCTCCACACTCTGCTCCCCCGCTCCACACTCACGCTCCCCCGCTCCACACTCACGCTCCCCTGCTCCACACTCTGCTCCCCCGCTCCACACTCACGCTCCCCCGCTCCACACTCACGCTCCCCCGCTCCACACTCACGCTCCCCTGCTCTACACTCTGCTCCCCCGCTCCACACTCACGCTCCCCCGCCCCACACTCACGCTCCCCCCCTCCACACTCACGCTCCCCCCCTCCACACTCACGCTCCCCCGCTCCACACTCACGCTCCCCCGCTCCACACTCACGCTCCCCCGCTCCACACTCACGCTCCCCTGCTCCACACTCACGCTCCCCCCCTCCACACTCTGCTCCCCCGCTCCACACTCACGCTCCCCCGCTCCACACTCACGCTCCCCCACACTCACGCTCCCCCGCTCCACACTCACGCTCCCCTGCTCCACACTCTGCTCCCCCGCTCCACACTCACGCTCCCCCGCTCCACACTCACGCTCCCCCGCCCCCGCCCCACACTCACGCTCCCCCCCTCCACACTCACGCTCCCCCCCTCCACACTCACGCTCCCCCGCTCCACACTCACGCTCCCCCGTTCCACACTCACGCTCCCCTGCTCCACACTCTGCTCCCCCGCTCCACACTCACGCTCCCCCGCCCCACACTCACGCTCCCCCGCCCCACACTCACGCTCCCCCCCTCCACACTCACGCTCCCCCCCTCCACACTCACGCTCCCCCGCTCCACACTCACGCTCCCCCGTTCCACACTCTGCTCCCCCGCTCCACACTCACGCTCCCCCGCTCCACACTCTGCTCCCCCGCTCCACACTCACGCTCCCCTGCTCCACACTCACGCTCCCCCCCCCCCACACTCTGCTCCCCCGCTCCACACTCACGCTCCCCCGCTCCACACTCACGCTCCCCCGCTCCACACTCACGCTCCCCCGCTCCACACTCACGCTCCCCTGCTCCACACTCTGCTCCCCCGCTCCACACTCACGCTCCCCCGCTCCACACTCTGCTCCCCCGCTCCACACTCACGCTCCCCCACTCCACACTCCCCCGCTCCACACTCACGCTCCCCTGCTCCACACTCACGCGCCACCGCTCCACACTTACGCTCCCCTGCTCCACACTCACGCTCCCCCCGCTCCACACTCACGCTCCCCCCGCTGCACACTCACGCTCCCCCGCTCCTCCGCTCCACACTCACGCTCCCCCGCTCCACACTCACGCTCCCCCGCTCCCCCGCTCCCCCGCTCCACACTCACGCTCCCCCGCTCCACACTCACGCTCCCCCGCTCCCCCGCTCCACTCTCACGCTCCCCCGCTCCACACTCACGCTCCCCGGCTCCACGCTCCCCCGCTCCACACTCACGCTCCCCCGCTACACACTCACGCTCCCCCGCTCCACACTCACGCTCCCCCCCTCCACACTCACGCTCCCCCGCCCCACACTCACGCTCCCCCGCTCCACACTCAAGCTCCCCCCCTCCACACTCACGCTCCCCCCCTCCACACTCACGCTCCCCCGCTCCACACTCACGCTCCCCCGCTCCACACTCACGCTCCCCGGCTCCACACTCACGCTCCCCCGCTCCCCCGCTCCACACTCACACTCCCCCGCTACACACTCACGCTCCCCCGCTCCACACTCACGCTCCCCCGCTCCACACTCAAGCTCCCCCCCTCCACACTCACGCTCCCCCCCTCCACACTCACGCTCCCCCGCTCCACACTCACGCTCCCCCGCTCCACACTCACGCTCCCCGGCTCCACACTCACACTCCCCCGCTCCACACTCACGCTCCCCGGCTACACACTCACGCTCCCCCGCTCCACACTCACGCTCCCCCCCTCCACACTCACGCTCCCCCGCCCCACACTCACGCTCCCCCGCTCCACACTCAAGCTCCCCCCCTCCACACTCACGCTCCCCCCCTCCACACTCACGCTCCCCCGCTCCACACTCACGCTCCCCCGTTCCACACTCACGCTCCCCCGCTCCACACTCACGCTCCCCTGCTCTACACTCTGCTCCCCCGCTCCACACTCACGCTCCCCCGCTCCTCCGCTCCACACTCACGCTCCCCCGCTCCACACTCACGCTCCCCCGCTCCACACTCACGCTCCCCCGCTCCACACTCACGCCCCCCCGCTCCACACTCACGCTCCCCCGCTCCCCCGCTCCACACTCACGCTCCCCCGCTCCACACTCACGCTCCCCGGCTCCACACTCACGCTCCCCCGCTCCCCCGCTCCACACTCACGCTCCCCCGCTACACACTCACGCTCCCCCGCTCCACACTCACGCTCCCCCCCTCCACACTCACGCTGCCCCGCCCCACACTCACGCTCCCCCGCTCCACACTCAAGCTCCCCCCCTCCACACTCACGCTCCCCCCCTCCACACTCACGCTCCCCCGCTCCACACTCACGCTCCCCCGCTCCACACTCACGCTCCCCCGCTCCCCCGCTCCACACTCACACTCCCCCGCTACACACTCACGCTCCCCCGCTCCACACTCACGCTCCCCCGCTCCACACTCAAGCTCCCCCCCTCCACACTCACGCTCCCCCCCTCCACACTCACGCTCCCCCGCTCCACACTCACGCTCCCCCGCTCCACACTCACGCTCCCCGGCTCCACACTCACACTCCCCCGCTCCACACTCACGCTCCCCCGCTACACACTCACGCTCCCCCGCTCCACACTCACGCTCCCCCCCTCCACACTCACGCTCCCCCGCCCCACACTCACGCTCCCCCGCTCCACACTCAAGCTCCCCCCCTCCACACTCACGCTCCCCCCCTCCACACTCACGCTCCCCCGCTCCACACTCACGCTCCCCCGTTCCACACTCACGCTCCCCCGCTCCACACTCACGCTCCCCTGCTCTACACTCTGCTCCCCCGCTCCACACTCACGCTCCCCCGCTCCTCCGCTCCACACTCACGCTCCCCCGCTCCACACTCACGCTCCCCCGCTCCACACTCACGCTCCCCCGCTCCACACTCACGCTGCCCCGCCCCACACTCACGCTCCCCCGCTCCACACTCAAGCTCCCCCCCTCCACACTCACGCTCCCCCCCTCCACACTCACGCTCCCCCGCTCCACACTCACGCTCCCCCGCTCCACACTCACGCTCCCCGGCTCCACACTCACGCTCCCCCGCTCCCCCGCTCCACACTCACGCTCCCCCGCTCCACACTCACGCTCCCCCGCTCCACACTCACGCTCCCCGGCTCCACACTCACGCTCCCCCGCTCCCCCGCTCCACACTCAAGCTCCCCCCTCCACACTCACGCTCCCCCCCTCCACACTCACGCTCCCCCGCTCCACACTCACGCTCCCCCGCTCCACACTCACGCTCCCCGGCTCCACACTCACGCTCCCCCGCTCCCCCGCTCCACACTCACGCTCCCCCGCTACACACTCACGCTCCCCCGCTCCACACTCACGCTCCCCTGCTCCACACTCACGCTCCCCCCCCCCCACACTCTGCTCCCCCGCTCCACACTCACGCTCCCCCGCTCCACACTCACGCTCCCCCGCTCCACACTCACGCTCCCCCGCTCCACACTCACGCTCCCCTGCTCCACACTCTGCTCCCCCGCTCCACACTCACGCTCCCCCGCTCCACACTCTGCTCCCCCGCTCCACACTCACGCTCCCCCACTCCACACTCCCCCGCTCCACACTCACGCTCCCCTGCTCCACACTCACGCGCCACCGCTCCACACTTACGCTCCCCTGCTCCACACTCACGCTCCCCCCGCTCCACACTCACGCTCCCCCCGCTGCACACTCACGCTCCCCCGCTCCTCCGCTCCACACTCACGCTCCCCCGCTCCACACTCACGCTCCCCCGCTCCCCCGCTCCACACTCACGCTCCCCCGCTCCACACTCACGCTCCCCCGCTCCCCCGCTCCACTCTCACGCTCCCCCGCTCCACACTCACGCTCCCCGGCTCCACGCTCCCCCGCTCCACACTCACGCTCCCCCGCTACACACTCACGCTCCCCCGCTCCACACTCACGCTCCCCCCCTCCACACTCACGCTCCCCCGCCCCACACTCACGCTCCCCCGCTCCACACTCAAGCTCCCCCCCTCCACACTCACGCTCCCCCCCTCCACACTCACGCTCCCCCGCTCCACACTCACGCTCCCCCGCTCCACACTCACGCTCCCCGGCTCCACACTCACGCTCCCCCGCTCCCCCGCTCCACACTCACACTCCCCCGCTACACACTCACGCTCCCCCGCTCCACACTTACGCTCCCCCGCTCCACACTCAAGCTCCCCCCCTCCACACTCACGCTCCCCCCCTCCACACTCACGCTCCCCCGCTCCACACTCACGCTCCCCCGCTCCACACTCACGCTCCCCGGCTCCACACTCACACTCCCCCGCTCCACACTCACGCTCCCCGGCTACACACTCACGCTCCCCCGCTCCACACTCACGCTCCCCCCCTCCACACTCACGCTCCCCCGCCCCACACTCACGCTCCCCCGCTCCACACTCAAGCTCCCCCCCTCCACACTCACGCTCCCCCCCTCCACACTCACGCTCCCCCGCTCCACACTCACGCTCCCCCGTTCCACACTCACGCTCCCCCGCTCCACACTCACGCTCCCCTGCTCTACACTCTGCTCCCCCGCTCCACACTCACGCTCCCCCGCTCCTCCGCTCCACACTCACGCTCCCCCGCTCCACACTCACGCTCCCCCGCTCCACACTCACGCTCCCCCGCTCCACACTCACGCCCCCCCGCTCCACACTCACGCTCCCCCGCTCCCCCGCTCCACACTCACGCTCCCCCGCTCCACACTCACGCTCCCCGGCTCCACACTCACGCTCCCCCGCTCCCCCGCTCCACACTCACGCTCCCCCGCTACACACTCACGCTCCCCCGCTCCACACTCACGCTCCCCCCCTCCACACTCACGCTGCCCCGCCCCACACTCACGCTCCCCCGCTCCACACTCAAGCTCCCCCCCTCCACACTCACGCTCCCCCCCTCCACACTCACGCTCCCCCGCTCCACACTCACGCTCCCCCGCTCCACACTCACGCTCCCCCGCTCCCCCGCTCCACACTCACACTCCCCCGCTACACACTCACGCTCCCCCGCTCCACACTCACGCTCCCCCGCTCCACACTCAAGCTCCCCCCCTCCACACTCACGCTCCCCCCCTCCACACTCACGCTCCCCCGCTCCACACTCACGCTCCCCCGCTCCACACTCACGCTCCCCGGCTCCACACTCACACTCCCCCGCTCCACACTCACGCTCCCCCGCTACACACTCACGCTCCCCCGCTCCACACTCACGCTCCCCCCCTCCACACTCACGCTCCCCCGCCCCACACTCACGCTCCCCCGCTCCACACTCAAGCTCCCCCCCTCCACACTCACGCTCCCCCCCTCCACACTCACGCTCCCCCGCTCCACACTCACGCTCCCCCGTTCCACACTCACGCTCCCCCGCTCCACACTCACGCTCCCCTGCTCTACACTCTGCTCCCCCGCTCCACACTCACGCTCCCCCGCTCCTCCGCTCCACACTCACGCTCCCCCGCTCCACACTCACGCTCCCCCGCTCCACACTCACGCTCCCCCGCTCCACACTCACGCCCCCCCGCTCCACACTCACGCTCCCCCGCTCCCCCGCTCCACACTCACGCTCCCCCGCTCCACACTCACGCTCCCCGGCTCCACACTCACGCTCCCCCGCTCCCCCGCTCCACACTCACGCTCCCCCGCTACACACTCACGCTCCCCCGCTCCACACTCACGCTCCCCCCCTCCACACTCACGCTGCCCCGCCCCACACTCACGCTCCCCCGCTCCACACTCAAGCTCCCCCCCTCCACACTCACGCTCCCCCCCTCCACACTCACGCTCCCCCGCTCCACACTCACGCTCCCCCGCTCCACACTCACGCTCCCCGGCTCCACACTCACGCTCCCCCGCTCCCCCGCTCCACACTCACGCTCCCCCGCTCCACACTCACGCTCCCCCGCTCCACACTCACGCTCCCCGGCTCCACACTCACGCTCCCCCGCTCCCCCGCTCCACACTCAAGCTCCCCCCTCCACACTCACGCTCCCCCCCTCCACACTCACGCTCCCCCGCTCCACACTCACGCTCCCCCGCTCCACACTCACGCTCCCCGGCTCCACACTCACGCTCCCCCGCTCCCCCGCTCCACACTCACGCTCCCCCGCTACACACTCACGCTCCCCCGCTCCACACTCACGCTCCCCCCCTCCACACTCACGCTCCCCCGCCCCACACTCACGCTCCCCCGCTCCACACTCAAGCTCCCCCCCTCCACACTCACGCTCCCCCCCTCCACACTCACGCTCCCCCGCTCCACACTCACGCTCCCCCGTTCCACACTCACGCTCCCCCGCTCCACACTCACGCTCCCCTGCTCTACACTCTGCTCCCCCGCTCCACACTCACGCTCCCCCGCTCCTCCGCTCCACACTCACGCTCCCCCGCTCCACACTCACGCTCCCCCGCTCCACACTCACGCTCCCCCGCTCCACACTCACGCTCCCCCGCTCCACACTCACGCTCCCCCGCTCCCCCGCTCCACACTCACGCTCCCCCGCTCCACACTCACGCTCCCCGGCTCCACACTCACGCTCCCCCGCTCCCCCGCTCCACACTCACGCTCCCCCGCTACACACTCACGCTCCCCCGCTCCACACTCACGCTCCCCCCCTCCACACTCACGCTCCCCCGCCCCACACTCACGCTCCCCCGCTCCACACTCACGCTCCCCCGCTACACACTCACGCTCCCCCGCTCCACACTCACGCTCCCCCCCTCCACACTCACGCTCCCCCGCCCCACACTCACGATCCCCCGCTCCACACTCACGCTCCCCCGTTCCACACTCACGCTCCCCCGCTCCACACTCACGCTCCCCCGCTCCACACTCACGCTCCCCCGCTCCACACTCACGCTCCCCCGCTCCACACTCTGCTCCCCCGCTCCACACTCACGCTCCCCGGTCTTATTTTAAGTTATGTGACAGAAACGCAAATGAAAAAGTCTCGTGACAAGTTAATTAGTCCTTTGTATATATATTCTTCATCAGAACACTTTGGACTGGGGAAGTTAAATGTCGCTGTTTTGGGGACAAACTCATGGGAAATTAAGAATAAAATGTGTGTTTTTTTTTTAAAGCAATTTGTTATTTGTTTATTACAATGAACTATAACGTTTATTTATTTAAAATTTACTATGCTTTTAAATGATTTACGGAATTTACAAAAAAATTAACCGAAGAAGAAATCGATAGATTACTCAATTACTAAAATAATCGATAGCTGCAGCCCTAAAGTACATTTTATTTGCATACGACCTTTCACAGACAGAAGTCAAAAAGTACTTCACAAAAACACAGACTAAAATAATAAAACACAAAACTTACCATACGCAGTTTACGTTCAACAATATACAGTAAATTCAGTCCCTAACGCAACTGTAATTTAAAGCCCTGTGACTGAATGAAAATGTTTTGAGCCGACCAGTGAGTCCAGTGACCATAGGGAGAGTGGAAGATCATTCCAGTCTGAGCCCAACAGCCTGGAAGGATCTGTCTGAAAACACCAACAACAGGTTCTGATCCAAAGACCTCAGTGAGCGAGGGGGAGTGTAAGATGTGACCAAATCAGTGATGTACAGAGGGACCTGACCATTTAAAGCTCTAAAAGTCAGAACTAGAATTTTTAACTGTATCCATGGAGACCGGCAGCCAGTGAAGGGCTTTTAGAATGGGTGAAATGTGGGTACTTCTATTTGTGCGAGTTAAGATCCTCGCTGCAGAGTTCTGGACCAGCTGCAGACGAGAGAGCTCCTTCTTGTTTAGACAGGAAAACAAACTGTTACAATTGTCTAAACGTGAAGAGACAAAAGCATGAATTATGAGTTTGAGATCATTTTGAGACACCATTTTCCTGAATAGTTTCTTCGTCAACAGCTTGGAGTGGTGCTCTAAAGACGTGTCTTTGTCAAAGATAACACCCAAGTTTCTAAGACTTGGTTTAGCAGTCTGGCCCAAATACTGGTTTATCCCTGGAATGGCATCATCAAGGGCTATAATCAGTGTTTCTGTTTTATCTGCATTTAGCTGCAGAGTTTTTACTCTCTTCCTGTTTTATTTGCACTAAACAACTGACCAAGGAGTGCAATGCTGTTTAGAAAGTCTGACACCCTAGAAACCCTAAAACCAACACCTAACAATGATAAAAACCCTTAAACCCCTGTGCCAGCCCTATCATGCTCCCCTACACTTCCTCTGCCTTGGTCCAGCCGGGAACCTTTATAAGGGAGCTCGTTTCTAGAAGGAACCCTTTGACTCCTGGACACAAGAACAGAGGAAGTGAGTAACTATACACAATTCACACAAAAAACAGGACAAACCACATAAACACTCAAACCCAAACACAAATATTGCACTACATCTTGCACATATCCAATTGACCTAATAATTTCATTTGTCTCCCTCTTCCCTCCAGGACAGACGGCTTCAATTAAAGTGCCCTGTGTGCCAGATCTACAAATGGGATGAAAAGGACAGACATTACTTTACCCTCCTTGAACCGACACCTTAACGTGGTGGAGGGGTTTGAGCGCCCGAATGATCCCAGGAGCTATGTTGTCGGGGGCTATTGTTGGTGACGGGTCAGACAAAGATCGGTTCAGAAGCCCTTTATGATGAGTTCAAGAACAAGGCCAGTTACGTCGCCCGGATCGGCGTCACCGGGGCCCCATCCTGGAGCCTGGCCTGGGATGGGTGCTCGACGGCAAGTGCCTGGTGGCTGGGTCTTTTCCCTGGGGGCCCGGCCGGGCACAGCACAAAAGAGCGACGTGGGGCCGCCCTCACATGGGCCCATAACCCGCAGGAGGATCCATAAGGGGCTGGTGCAGAGAGATCTGCAGTCGACGGCAGGGGCCTCAGCGACCAGCTTTCCGGACACATAAGCTAACTCTGGGGACATGGAATGTCACCTCGCTGGGGGGGAAAGAGCCTGAGCTTATGCGGGAGGTTGAGCGATACCGACTAGATATAGTCGGCCTCACCTCAACGCACAGTTTGGGCTCTGGAACCCATCTCCTCGAGAGGGGCTGGACGCTCCACTTCTCTGGTGTTGCCCGCACGCCTTCAGGTGGGAGACAGGTCTCTCACTGTTGTGGCGGCCTACGGGCCGAACAGCAGTGCAGAATACACCTTCTTGGAGTCCTTGGGAGGGGTACTGGACAGTGCACCGACCGGGGACTCCGTTGTTCTACTAGGGGACTTCAACGCCCACGTGGGCAATGACAGTGACACCTGGAGAGGGGTGATCGGGAAGAACGGCTTCCCCGATCTGAACCCGAGTGGTGTTCAGTTATTGGACACCTCCCTTGGGAGGTGTTTCAGGCATGTCCCACAGGGAAGAGGCCCCGTGGAAGACCCAAGACACGCTGGAGAGACTATGTCTCTCGGCTGGCCTGGGAATGCCTTGGGATCCCCCCGGAGGAGTTGGAAGAAGTGTTTGGGGAGAAGGAAGTCTTGGAGTCCCTGCTTAGACTGCTGCCCCCGCGACCCGGCCCTGGATAAAGCGGAAGAAAATGGATGGACATTACTTCAATAAATATTTAAAATCAATTTTGTGCAGTTGTCTTTTTGAAAGTGCAAATTGATACTTAAAGTGCTGTGTGCAACTAAAGAGAAATGTAATCAATGTACAAATAGTGAAAAAAGTGTCAAGTGCTAATGTAACAAACGGGCTCCTGACTCTGGCACCAGCAGGAGGCCGGTCCATGTTTAGTCCTGACTCTGGCACCAGCAGGAGGCCGGTCCATGTTTAGTCCTGACTCTGGCACCAGCAGGAGGCCGGTCCATGTTTAGTCCTGACTCTGGCACCAGCAGGAGGCCGGTCCATGTTTAGTCCTGACTCTGGCACCAGCAGGAGGCCGGTCCATGTTTAGTCCTGACTCTGGCACCAGCAGGAGGCCGGTCCATGTTTAGTCCTGACTCTGGCACCAGCAGGAGGCCGGTCCATGTTTAGTCTTGACTCTGGCACCAGCAGGAGGCCGGTCCATGTTTAGTCCTGACTCTGGCACCAGCAGGAGGCCGGTCCATGTTTAGTCGTGACTCTGGCACCAGCAGGAGGCCGGTCCATGTTTAGTCCTGACTCTGGCACCAGCAGGAGGCCGGTCCATGTTTAGTCCTGACTCTGGCACCAGCAGGAGGCCGGTCACTAGAAACAATATTAAAGTTAGCGCCATGACATTAAATTCACAGGTAGAGGATGTGACCAACTGCTCACCAACATGTGCCATAGGTGCAGTCACCTGGCCTGACATTCCAACCCACACTCACAGAACACTCTGAAATAGAAAATAATCTCCACAGTTTGAGCTCTCACATTGTGGAACTGTCTCATAAATGTTACAGGAGTCATATGACTCTGGAACTTCCTGTGGCATGATACAGAAAATGGATGTCATTTTTCTTAAAGTTTTATGGAGCAAATACGGAATAAACCTCTAGTTTGGTGTGAAACACACACTTAAAATTTTAAAGACCCCACAACTACCAAGAGAAAGGTGGTTGAGGCCTACCTGAAAAATAACATTATTTCAGCTCAAATCAGAGCATTGCTTTACTGGCGTGACCTGGAGTGCGAGGCACAACGGAAAAATATTGAGGGCCATATTTTGCCCGCGGCGGTAGCATTAATGCTAGCCTGTCCAGGGGGCGGGGCCAGGTTTTGTCCCTGGTGTAAAGAGGCTGGACTTAGCCGCTGGAGGCTGGAGTGGGATTGTGCCAGTCCATATTTGATGATAGTGTTTGAGCCGATGACCGTGGCATTGAACAGCACCACCTGTAGATGATGTCATGCCTCATATCCAGGCAAAGAAAGAAATGACATTGTTCTGAAACAGCGAGAAAGAAATTGGATTTTCAATTAAAAAATAAATGATTATATTGTTCCCAAAAATTGAAAATTTTAAAAATAATATTGAAATGCAGCCTTGGAGTGTGGTTTCGTTATTTCACCTTTATTTGTTTTGTACAACACTAAATGGAGCGTATGTTTGGACTAAACCGAGACTAAAACACCTGCTCTACAAGAGGAGACACATTTAACACTCATAGTACATGTATCAGAATGAGTAAAGCAGTTTGTTCTGGTTTGACTGATACACAAATCCATATGAAGATTAAAGCCAGATTGTAAACCATGTAGTTCAAGATTTATTGATATTTTGCTATAATCAATATTCATTATTCTATATTATATCATTATCATTATTATATTATTTGTATATACATTATTATATTGTGTTTCAAAGGAAAAGAAATGGAGGCCCTCATGATTGAAGGCCCCTTGAATGGTCCTGTCACATTCGACACAAGATGAAATAATGTTCCTTAAATAGATCTCACATGTGGAAAAACTATCAATTGCTTTGACATTCTACAAGTCTGTGGACACACAACAGGCACAGAAGTGGTTCCACTGACTGATCACAGACAATGTATGGTATTGTATAAACAAACAGAAATACAGGTTTAAGGTTTCATCCTACTGGTGGTATACAATAGTATTTTGAGGCCATGGGGCGGTAGAAGCCCTGGCCATTCCTATGCTAATCAGGTAATCAGTGATGAGGGAGTGAAAGTCAATTTGAAGTGATTCAGAATCAGAAAAGGTTTTTACCAACAGATTCACAAACATAGGAACTTGTCTTGGTGATTCAGTGCAATATAAAACAATGAACAATGATAAAACAACCTATATAAGAACAAAACGGGCATGCATTAAAGAAAAACAATTTAAATGTGCTATAGGATAAAAATAGACTTACTATGTACACAAAATTTACAGTTGAATTTACAGATGCATTGCAGAAAGTGAACAGAGCAGTGAGTGATTCAATTATGGTTAAAGTGACAGTGTTTTAGAAGTGTTCATGAGGGAAAGAAACTGTTCTTATGGCGGGAGGTTCTGGTCCGGATGGACCGTAGCCTCCTGCCTGAGGGGAGTGGCCTCCTGCCTGAGGGGAGTGGCCTCCTGCCTGAGGGGAGTGGCCTCCTGCCTGAAGGGAGTGGCCTTCTGCCTGAGGGGAGTGGCCTCCTGCCTGAAGGGAGTGGCCTCCTGCCTGAGGGGAGTGGCCTCCTGCCTGAGGGGAGTGGCCTCCTGCCTGAGGGGAGTGGCCTCCTGCCTGAGGGGAGTGGCCTCCTGCCTGAAGGGAGTGGCCTTCTGCCTGAGGGGAGTGGCCTCCTGCCTGAGGGGAGTGGCCTCCTGCCTGAAGGGAGTGGCCTTCTGCCTGAGGGGAGTGGCCTCCTGCCTGAGGGGAGTGGCCTCCTGCCTGAGGGGAGTGGCCTCCTGCCTGAAGGGAGTGGCCTCCTGCCTGAGGGGAGTGGCCTCCTGCCTGAAGGGAGTGGCCTCCTGCCTGAGGGGAGTGGCCTCCTGCCTGAGGGGAGTGGCCTCCTGCCTGAGGGGAGTGGCCTCCTGCCTGAGGGGAGTGGCCTCCTGCCTGAGGGGAGTGGCCTCCTGCCTGAAGGGAGTGGCCTCCTGCCTGAGGGGAGTGGCCTCCTGCCTGAAGGGAGTGGCCTTCTGCCTGAGGGGAGTGGCCTCCTGCCTGAGGGGAGTGGCCTCCTGCCTGAAGGGAGTGGCCTCCTGCCTGAGGGGAGTGGCCTCCTGCCTGAGGGGAGTGGCCTCCTGCCTGAAGGGAGTGGCCTCCTGCCTGAGGGGAGTGGCCTCCTGCCTGAGGGGAGTGGCCTCCTGCCTGAGGGGAGTGGCCTCCTGCCTGAGGGGAGTGGCCTCCTGCCTGAGGGGAGGGGTTCAAATAGTCCGTGTCCAGGGTGTGAAGGGTCGGCTGTGATCCGACCTGCACGTCCCGGAGCCCTGGAGACGTACAGGACTCCGGTCATGGACACAAACAGCAGCTCTCTCTGGAGCGTCCTCCTGGCAGCAGCAAAAAAGACCCTCACAAAAAATGGACGACGCAAAATGCACCGATGATCAAGGACTGGACAAACATTGTATTGGACATTTGTAAAAAAAAAATTACATTCGGACTTAATTGACAGACTTTGGACTAAATGGGACAATTTCTTTGGGATTTGTGTGCCATTCTTTTCCTTTTGTTATTGCTTGATGTCTACTGTTTTTGATTTGATGTCTGTTCTCTCTCCAGTCTTGTTTTTTTCGTTCATTGTGTTTGATTATGTGTTGTTAAATAATAAAAAAAAGAGAATGTCCCTCCCTGCAGCTGACAGAAGCGGTCCATTCAGAACTCCTTCATCTTTCTGCTGCTTTTGCTGGAAATACAGAATAACCCTAATCATAGTGTCTCGCCACAACTTTACCCCAGTGGGTCCAACATTGCTGAACAGACAAATTGCAGACATCCGCACAGTTTTTTACAAGATAACTTTGGTTTCATCCACCATGCATCCACCTGTACCGTGCTCTCATATACCTCTTGTTGATCATGGACCTCATTATTCTGTATTTTTCTGTGAAAACCTGGGAAAAGTCTGCCACTTTCTTTTATCATGCCTCAGGAAGTTCCAGAGTTACAAGACTCATGTCGACATGTCCCACAGTTTGAGAGCTCTAACTGTGAAACAGATTTTCATATGTTCTAGAAGGGTCAAATAATTTACATCAAGCAGACAAAACATCTGAGGAAAAGCGAAAACTAATCTACTGCTGATCTGAACCCCAGTGAGATTGTTTCGGGGACAAGATAAGATAGTGTGAAAAAATAATGGAACACTGAATGGAAATACATCTTTTGACATTGCAGACACTTTGATTTGAAAGAATGAATATATGATTGTGTGTTGTTGAAGGCAGTTCAACCAAATGGAGCATGTGACCTTTTTTTTCTATGGCGACTTTTTCCTTTTGGTCAGGCAGTGTAGAATATCCATGTTTTCAACAATGTGTTACTTTGGCAATATCATATCATCTGAAGCATGCAAAGAGCTTGGACCTAGAAGAAGATTAAAGACCTGCAAAGATACATCCATTTCATCAAAGCATCAAAACCAAACCAGTGTTTAGGAAAAAATAGATCACGTTCCACAAACAGCACTCAAAGCTGCCTGGAAAGGGATGTGCAGATGTGAGGAGACAGGAAACCAATGTCACTGACCAGAGGAAGATCGAAGACTTGTTGACATATTCTGGTTCCTTATGTCTTTTATATCATGTGTCTATAAAAAGTAAATAATCATTCAGTTTTTCCAGTACTGATTTCAAATTGTTGACTTGGTTTGAACCTGGT